>NC_057810.1:114096658-114380091 GCF_018294505.1 Triticum aestivum
CCGAACGGGCCCCGCCAGCCCGCGCGCCTCCCAGCCGCGCCCGAGCGCTCGCTCCCCGCCGCCTCGCATCTCCCTCGTCGGGATCGGGCAGGGCCCGATCTCCCTCGCCGCTGCACTGGCCGGCAGACCACCGGAGCGCCGCCTCCCGCCGTCCGCGACCCCGTCGGCTGGAGTCCCGTCGGATCTCCCAGGTTATCGCCCGCGCCATTCCCCTTCATTTCTCTCCTTCCTCTCCTCACGAGCTCCCTCTCTGCCCCAGGGATCCGCCGCCCTCACCCACCAGCTCGCCGTCGGCACCATCTTCACCAGATCCGGCCGGGAGCCGCCAGATCCGGGCCCCTGCAACCCGTCCCCGACCTCGTGAGCCTCGCCGTCGCCTCCAGCCGTCGCCAGAGTCAAGCCCCGCTGCCGCCATGTCCTCGTCCCACTCGGGAGCGGGGACGAGCGCCCGCTCGAGCGTTGACCGCGCCAAGGCCACGACCGCACGCGCCTGGGCCGGCTTCGCCTCGGCCCAGCTAGCTCCGCCCTCCCCAGCCGGCTTCCTCTCCGAACCGGCCCAAGGCCCAGGGTGAGCAAACCCCCCCCTGCGCCTCCTTTCCCTCCTGTTCGGCCAGCCTCCAGAGTCGGCCCAGTATAGTGTTTTTCCGGCGCTGCGAATTTTGCTATTTATCCGGTGAATTACAGTTTTGCAGAAAACCCCCTAAGCTTCATGTGTTTAATATCTCTCAAACTGTGCATCGGATTAAAATGTTTTATATATGTCAAAATGCTCAGAAAATTGTGTAGATTAATAATATGCCACTTTCATCTATGTTAAAATTATTTAACATGCTTTTTGCATATCATTTGCTAATATGCCATGTTAAAATGTTTTATTTCATAACTAAATAACCGTAGCTCGGATTTTAATAAACTTTATATGTAAATGGGGTGGAAAAATGCCTAGTTTAACATGATCCACTTTATTTTCCTGGTTAACAACAATAAATTTGTGTTTAGGGCAGAACAGTACCGAATCTAAAATTTGCATATGGGGATTTTCCGGAATTGTTGTTTGTTGTTTCTGGCCTCATTTAAACTTGCCTAGATAGGTAGTTTCATTATGTTTCACCTCTTGACATGTTTAACAACATTTAATATTGTTGTGTACATAACCGAGATCAAACTAAATAATGGATGTGGTGTTTCGTCAATATGCAACTCGTTGCATATTGAGCTTCACTTAACTTGTAGTATTGTTTGTTGCACTTTGCCATGCCATGCCTCATTAAACCGGATATGCATCATACTTGTTTGTGCATCATGCCATGCTTATGCTTGTTGGTTTACTATGTTGTTTGCTTCTTTCCGGGTTGCCTTCGGTTTCGTTCCGGAGTTGTGAGGATTCGTTCGACCACGTCCGCTTGTCTTCTTCATGGACTCGTTCTTCTTCCTAGCGGGATTTCAGGCAAGATGACCGCTACCCTAGATCTCACTACTATCATTGCTATGCTAGTTGCTTCGTTCTATCGCTTTGCTGCGCTACCTATCATCTGTTTGTCGAGCCATCCCATGTTGCCATGAACCTCTGACCTTTGACACCTTTCCTATGCAAAGCACTGTTTGGCTATGTTATCGCTTTTGCTCAGCCCCTCTTATAGCGTTGCTAGTTGGAGGTGAAGGTGAAGATTTCTCCATGGTGGACAGGGTTTATGTTGGGATATCACAATACCTCTTATATTATTAATGCATCTATATACTTGGTAAAGGGTGGAAGGCTCTGCCTTATGCCTGGTGTTTTGTTCCACTCTTGCCGCCATAGTTTCCGTCATACCGGTGTTATGTTCCCGGATTTTGCGTTCCTTACGCGGTCGGGTGATTTATGGGACCCCCTCGACAGTTCGCTTTGAATAAAACTCCTCCAGCAAGGCCCAACATTGACTTTTACCATTTGCCTCACCACCACCTATATTTCCCTTGGGAGTAATTAACCCAAGGGTCATCTTTATTACAGCCCCCCCCGGGCCAGTGCTTGTCTAAGTGTTGGTCCGAACCAGAGCCACTTGCAGCGCCACCTCGGGGAAACTCGAGGGTTGGTTTTAGTTGTACGTAGTGTTCATCCGGTGTTGGCCTGAGAATGAGATATGTGCAGCTCCTATCGGGATTGTCGGCGCATCGGGCGGCTTTGCTGGTCTTGTTTTACCATTGTCGAAATGTCTTGTAAACCGGGATTCTGAGTCTGATCGGGTCTTCCTGGGAGAAGGTCTATTCCTTCATTGATCGCGAGAGCTTGTCATGGGCTAAGTTGGGACACCCCTGCAGGGTATAATCTTTCGAAAGCCGTGCCTGCGGTTATTGGCAGATGGGAATTTGTTAATGTCCGGTTGTATATAACTTGACACCAGATCTGAATTAAAACGCATCAACCACGTGTGTCGCCGTGATGGTCTCTTCTCGGTGGAGTCCGGGAAGTGAACACGGTTTCTGGGTTATGTTTGACGTAAGTAGGAGTTCAGGATCACTTCTTGATCATTGCTACCTTCACGACCATTTCGCTTGATCTCTTCTCGCTCTTTATTTGCGTATGTTAGCCACCATATCATGCTTAGTCGCTGCTGCAGCCTCACCACTTTACCCCTTCCTTTCCCTTTAAGCTTTGCTAGTCTTGATACCCATGGTAATGGGATTGCTGAGTCCTCGTGGCTCACAGATTACTACAACAACAGTTGCAGGTACAGGTTATGCGATGATCATGACGCGAGAGTGATGCTTGCTTGCATTGAGTTCTTCTTCTGCTTCTTCGATCAGGGGATAGGTTCCAGGTCGGCAGCCTGGGCTAGCAGGGTGGATATTGTTTGAGTTTCTGTTTAGGATTCATCCGTAGTCGGATGTTGTTCTTGTATGTTGTGTTGTTGTATTCATGTGGCATTGTATGCCTTATGTATGTATCCCCATCTATTATGTAATGTTGATGTAATGATATCCACCTTGCAAAAGCGTTTCAATATGCGGTTCTATCCTTAGTGGGACCTTCGAGTCTCTTTAGGATAGTATCACATATTGGGCGTGACAAGTTGGTATCAGAGCCTCGACCGACCATAGGAGCCCCCTTGATTGTTGGCCGTTGTTGAGTCTAGAAGAAAACTATTTTGAGTCTTAGGATTATATATATCGGAGAGTAGGATTCTTTTTACTCCTCAGCCCCCTTCGTCGCTCTAGTGAGGACTCTTGACGTAGATGTTTTATCTTTCCTCTCCTCAATTTTTTCTCAAATTTTTTTTAGGATCACGCGGGTATCTTGGAATCGTTCCGATATTCTTATGATGAGAACATTGTTCTTGGTGCCTCCTGACATTTAGGGGTTGTGGCAGTGTCCCGGGGAGTTGAGCTCCAAGGTGTTGTCGTTATAATTTTATCGTTGCAGTTCTGGAATACCTGAGTTTTGCCGACATCGAAAATCTCTTTTATGCAGTTGTTGGTGAGATAACCCCGATAACCCAGTACTGGGGCGAGCTCGGGAGTATTGCCATAACTTGTATAACGGATGCTTTTCGAAGGTTGAGGTACACGATTTCCGAAGGTTTCTTGGTTATGTGTTGACGGATGGATAGAGCTTGGATGTAGGTATTGTTAGTTTGGGTGAGATATATTGCTTCCCCTATATCCCCAACACTAGATTGCATAACCAGAAAGTTTCGGGAGTTTTATAGGTGGGAATTCAAGTAGTTCCTAGCATATCTTTTTGACAGATGCATGATATGAGATTGGGGTTCGACGTCTAGTGGTCCGCCTTTCCACGGTCGTTTTTACAGTGGTCTCATTGTGTCTTAAAGAACCCTTGGCTATGCTGGTTCGGGGACACTTCGTATGTCATGTGCACTGCCTTGTACATGATGGTGTTGTACACTCGAGCCTGTGTGGGCCCGACCACGAAAACTTCAGACGAAATCTCTATCAAATGTTTGTTCCGGCTTATTCTGCAAGCCAAAACCTTTGTTTTGTTTCATTTGTGGTATTCAAGTTGCTTCGAAGTCAAGTGTTGATCCATACCTTTCCTAAATGGTGTTCTCATATTTCTATGGGAGTGCTAATCCTTTCGATCATCGAGATTGTCATGTCAATTCTTTCCAACTGGTGTGCTTCTTTTCAAGTTGATCTGATCATTTCAACATTCGCAAGATCACCTCTCAGTTTTCTCAACGGTGTTTGTTTCATCCGTCCCAAGTTGTCTTTGTTTTCCTGCCCTCCCACACCTTTTTCTTCAAGGACTCATTTATTTTAATCAAGTATCCATTTATTCATGTGAAGTCACTTCACTCTTTTCTATCAATGTTCTGATCCGGTGATCCCTCGTGAATATGCTCACGAGCTTCAAGTTCATCATCCTTCATTATTGTTTCTTCTCCGGTGGTGTTAATTTCAAGCTTTCGGTGTTGATCATATTTTTTTTCCTCGTGTAAAATGCTTGTTCATACCGGTGCACCTCTTAATCTTTCAATTCTCGCTATTCATTTGTTCTGGAGTGCTCAAGATATCTCGGAAGACTTGTGTTTCCATTCTCAATCCGTTCAAGATATTTAGAGGTTGTTATCTCATTCAATTCATTTAATTCAACCGGTGCAACCCCCCCTTTCAATCATTTCCAATGGTGTTTTCTTTTGAGTGGGCCCTAACCCACAGGTCTTTTCCAAGGATCTTACCTGACTCTTCTAATTTTTCCGGAGCCATTCCCAAATTCTTTTCAAATGTGACGTAAGAATGGATTACATCAGTCAGATGCCTTTCCAAGATTGATTTCAAATCATTTTCATCTTTGGCTCAATCTTTCCTCTTTTAATCCTTCCGGAGTGCCTCAACAATTTGGTGGTGTTTCTCCTTGTCATTCTCGGATTTTGAAGACCAAAGAAGAGTTTTTCCTCTAAATCTTGTCCGTTCTCCCAAAGATTCGTGGTTCTAGCTTCATGCCATCCTCATAATTGTTTTTGATAGTGAGAATTCTTTTCACCCATCCGGAGCATTTCATGAGTTGTTTCCATTTCTTTCCTCCGAAGGCCATCATGTCATAATTATTCATTCAAGCTTTCAACTCTTGTTCTCCAAATCTAACCGGTGCATCGTTCAAGTATTATCTAATCAGCTCGGGATCTCTGCGTTCACTTGTATTTAAATCCCCTCAAGTATCTTCATTCGTTTTTCCAATTCTTCCCGGTGAATTGTGCCTTTGCTAATCTCATTTTCAATTCTTTCGATGGTTCGTTCAAGATTTCACTTTCTTCGTTAGCGTATCAATTCATATTAATTCATTCGTTGTTTCCAAATCCAACCGGTGGTTCCATCAATACCTTCTCAAGTTTATGCTATATCTCTCTTAATTCTTTCTACGAGAATAAGTAGTATGCCAAATCCATTGCTTTTCATCAATTTAATTTGATGAAGGATAAGCATGCAATAAATCTTATTCTTATTTCCTCGAGGTGATTCAATTCTTTTCTTCCGGAGATTGTTCATGATGAAGCAATTCTCGGTTCTAATATTCATTTTTTCTTTCCGGAGTTCCAAGTTTTCTTCGTTATATCGTCGCAAAGCTCCATCTAAATCATTGCAAGGCTTCAGCTTGTGTTTTCAACTTCTCCTTCTTTCTATCATCCTTTTATTACCGGAATTCTTCATGGAGGCTCTACACGATGGTTCATCAAGGATTCCTTTCATTCTTCATTTGTTCTTCAAAATTTCTCTTGAAGTTATGATCCGCCAAGCTATACTCAAAAAAAATAAACATGGTGCTCAACACATGTTTTGTTTTGAGGCGTTCAAGTATTATTCTTCTTGCATTTCGAAGTGCAATTCATTCTACAATATCTTTTGAGGTGGTGTTATGTCACTCTTGGCAATTTCATTCATGTTTCATGATTCATATGTTGTCAAGAATGAGGTAGTTAAACCCATCAACTCCTTCGAGCATCAGTCTTTCTCAGTCCATCAATCTCTTCATTGGAGTTATCTTGGGTTAGTTTTCACCTAAAGCCTTCCCTAAGGAATATTGCTATTTGTGGTGCTTATCAATGATCCAAGCTTCTCCATATCTTTCTCTGTGAAAGAGGTTTTCATCTCTTCGTTGTTCTCAAGCAAGCAATTGTTTCCGTTAGTGGCCGGTTGTCAACTCATAATTTTGGGATGTTTTCCATAAACCCACTACAAGCTTATTCTTTTCGTTGTTGGCTTTCCAACAACTCCGTTCAATACTTATTTGCAAGGATGCTTTCCAAGTTCATTTGCGGCAGAAATTGTCATTTTCTTCTCCGCCCCTTTATCCCAACAATCTATCTTCTATTCTTTCTTTTGGAGGCATGGTGATGTTGCTCTCTTCACTCATCATCTCGAATTGTGAGGACCATGTTCTTTTCTTACTTATCCATTTAACCGGAGTGTTGTGTTCTCATTCAAGTTCTTTCATCTTGTCAAGTTTTGCCTCTCTTTTCAACCTGAGTGCTGTCTGAAATCCTTCTCACCCATTATGCCATTCTTTCAATAGTTCCGGAGGCAGTGTGTTGTTGATTTCATCAAGTATCTTCCCATCTTCTAGAGTTCATGTTATATTCCTTCCATGTTCAACCGGAGTGCTGCCCAAATTCTTCCTCTCCCATCTTGTTTTAACCGGAGTGGTTTCGAATTCTATCTTGTCCATTAAACTCTTGATTCATGTCTTTGCAACCGTCAAGTTCTCGTAATGTTCCTTGTTCCTCTTTTCTAACGGATTGTTTGCAATCTCGTTCATCTCTATTGTACTCTTTCTTTTAAATTGCTCAACCTCTCAGGATTTGTGGTTTTACTCATTTGTCGAAGAAGCAACTTAGTTTTTCCTCTGCCCTTCCTCTTCCACTTCTCTCCGGTGCCATCCTAGATCTCGGGACGAGATCCTCTCGTAGTGGTGGAGTGTTGTAACGCCCCGGATACAACTTTCCATATTCGTAACTCCGACTCTTTCCTTTTTCGGTGATGCTATATGATACTTCCTTTGTGGTTGGGTTTTTGTCTGTTGTTTTGCTTTTTGTTCTTGTTATGCATCTCATCTCATAGCATCATGTGCATCGCATCCATATGTTTTCATAAAACTTGTATCCATTCGTGTTCCGCCGGTTCTCTCTGTTGTCCGTTCCGAGCCCAGACACACTCGCAAGCGCCCGCGGCACCTCCGAAATATTATTTTATAAGTGGCATAAAAATGTTCTTGGAATGGGATGCAACTTGTCATGCGGTCTTATTATAGTGTAGACATGCCGCCTGCCAAGTTTCGTCGCATTTGGAGTCCGTTTGACTGCCCAACCGTTATATTTATAACCGCGATATAGTCGGTTTAATCGTCACACATTGCGGTCTCCGAAACTGCCGCCAGGCTGCACTTATCTTCTCTCCTCTCGGCCCAAGCCTCTCTCTCACACAGCCCACTAGCCCACCTAGTTCCCCCCCTCTGTCCGGAGTCGTCCGATGTCGATCTGAGGCCCCGAAAAACCCCTCCAAACCCTCAAACCCTAGACCCCTGCCTATTTAAGAAGCCCCCCTTGCCATTTTTGGGTGCCCCTAGCCTTCCCCTACCCCCAGCCGCCGCATCCCCCTCGTAAACCGCGCCACTAGCCAGATCCATCCACCTCCTCCCTGTTTTCCGGCGCCCTCCACCTCACCCGTGCCACTTGGCAGCGCCCCATTGGCCAGCCGTCTCTGCGCAGCCTCCCGCAGCAAACCGCAGGCCGCCATGTGGCCTGGCCACGTCCCCCTATTCTACCCGCGCTGTCGCGAGGCCCATCCGTGGCCCGCCACCGGGCCGAACGGGCCCCGCCAGCCAGCGCGCCTCCCAGCCGCGCCCGAGCGCTCGCTCCCCGCTGCCTCGCATCTCCCTCGTCGGGATCGGGCAGGGCCCGATCTCCCTCGCCGCTGCACTGGCCGGCAGACCACCGGAGTGCCGCCTCCCGCCGTCCGCGCCATTCCCCTTCCTTTCTCTCCTTCCTCTCCTCACGAGCTCCCTCTCTGCCCCAGGGATCCGCCGCCCTCGCCCACCAGCTCGCCGCCGGCACCGTCTTCACCGGATCCGGCCGGGAGCCGCCAGATCCGGGCCCCTGCGACCCGTCCCCGACCTCGTGAGCCTCGCCGTCGCCTCGAGCCGTCGCCAGAGTCAAGCCCCGCCGCCGCCATGTCCTCGTCCCGCTCGGGAGCGGGGACGAGCGCCCGCTCGAGCGTTGAGCGCGCCAAGGCCACGACCGCACGCGCCTGGGCTGGCTTCGCCTCGGCCCAGCTAGCTCCGCCCTCCCCAGCCGGCTTCCTCTACGAACCGGCCCAAGGCCCAGGGTGAGCAAACCCCCCTGCGCCTCCTTTCCCTCCTGTTGGGCCAGCCTCCAGAGTCAGCCCAGTATAGTGTTTTTCCGGCGCTGCGAATTTTGCTATTTATCCGGTGAATTACAGTTTTGCAGAAAACCCCCTAAGCTTCATGCATTTAATATCTCTCAAACTGTGCATCGGATTAAAATGTTTTATATATGTAAAATGCTCAGAAAATTGTGTAGATTAATAATATGCCACTTTCATCTATGTTAAAATTGTTTAACATGCTTTTTGCATATCATTTGCTAATATGCCATGTTAAAATGATTTATTTCATAACTAAATAACTATAGCTCGGATTTTAATAAACTTTATATGTAAATGGGGTGGAAAAATGCCTAGTTTAACATGATCTACTTTATTTTCCTGGTTAACAACAATAGATTTGTGTTTAGGGCAGAACAGTACCGAATCTAAAATTTTCATATGGGGATTTTCCGGAATTGTTGTTTGTTGTTTCCGGCCTCATTTAAACTTGCCTAGATAGGTAGTTTCATTATGTTTCACCTCTTGCCATGTTTAACAACATTTAATATTGTTGTGTACATAGCCGAGATCAAACTAAATAATGGATGTGGTGTTTCATCAATATGCAACTCGTTGCATATTGAGCTCCACTTAACTTGTAGTATTGTTTGTTGCACTTTGCCATGCCATGCCTCATTAAACCGGACATGCATCATACTTGTTTGTGCATCACGCCATGCTTATGCTTGTTGGTTTACTATGTTGTTTGCTTCTTTCCGGGTTGCCTTCGGTTTCGTTCTGGAGTTGTGAGGATTCGTTCGACCACGTCCGCTTGTCTTCTTCATGGACTCGTTCTTCTTCCTAGCGGGATTTCAGGCAAGATGACCGCTACCCTAGATCTCACTACTATCATTGATATGCTAGTTGCTTCGTTCTATCGCTTTGCTGCGCTACCTATCATCTGTTTGTCGAGCCATCCCATGTTGCCATGAACCTCTGACCTTTGACACCTTTCCCATGCAAAGCACTGTTTGGCTATGTTATCGCTTTTGCTCAGCCCCTCTTATACCGTTGCTAGTTGGAGGTGAAGTTGAAGATTTCTCCATGGTGGACAGGGTTTATGTTGGGATATCACAATACCTCTTATATTATTAATGCATCTATATACTTGGTAAAGGGTGGAAGGCTCGGCCTTATGCCTGGTGTTTTGTTCCACTCTTGCCGCCATAGTTTCCGTCATACCGGTGTTATGTTCCCGGATTTTGCGTTCCTTACGTGGTAGGGTGATTTATGGGACCCCCTCGACAGTTCGCTTTGAATAAAACTCCTCCAGCAAGGCCCAACATTGACTTTTACCATTTGCCTCACCACCACCTATATTTCCCTTGGGAGTAATTAACCCAAGGGTCATCTTTATTACAGCCCCCCCGGGCCAGTGCTTGTCTAAGTGTTGGTCCGAACCAGAGCCACTTGCAGCGCCACCTCGGGGAAACTCGAGGGTTGGTTTTAGTTGTACGTAGTGTTCATCCGGTGTTGCCCTGAGAACGAGATATGTGCAGCTCCTATCGGGATTGTCGGTGCATCGGGCGGCTTTGCTGGTCTTGTTTTACCATTGTCGAAATGTCTTGTAAACCGGGATTCCGAGTATGATCGGGTCTTCCTGGGAGGAGGTCTATTCCTTCGTTGATCGCGAGAGCTTGTCATGGGCTAAGTTGGGACACCCCTGCAGGGTATAATCTTTCGAAAGCCGTGCCTGCGGTTATTGGCAGATGGGAATTTGTTAATGTCCGGTTGTAGATAACTTGACACCAGATCTGAATTAAAACGCATCAACCGCGTGTGTCGCCGTGCTGGTCTCTTCTCGGTGGAGTCCGGGAAGTGAACACGGTTTCTGGGTTATGTTTGACGTAAGTAGGAGTTCAGGATCACTTCTTGATCATTGCTAGCTTCACGACCGTTTCGCTTGATCTCTTCTCGCTCTTTATTTGCGTATGTTAGCCACCATATCATGCTTAGTCGCTGCTGCAGCCTCACCACTTTACCCCTTCCTTTCCCTTTAAGCTTTGCTAGTCTTGATACCCATGGTAATGGGATTGCCGAGTCCTCGTGGCTCACACATTACTACAACAACAGTTGCAGGTACAGGTTATGCGATGATCATGACGCGAGAGTGATGCTTGCTTGCATTGAGTTCTTCTTCTGCTTCTTCGATCAGGGGATAGGTTCCAGCTCGGCAGCCTGGGCTAGCAGGGTGGATATTGTTTGAGTTTCTGTTTATGATTCATCCGTAGTCGGATGTTGTTCTTGTATGTTGTGTTGTTGTATTCATGTGGCATTGTATGCCTTATGTATGTATCCCCATCTATTATGTAATGTTGATGTAATGATATCCACCTTGCAAAAGCGTTTCAATATGCGGTTCTATCCTTAGTGGGACCTTCGAGTCTCTTTAGGATAGTATCGCATATTGGGCGTGACAAATAGCCCATTAGGTGTAGTTGCAATATCACCTGACCCACAAAATACCCCAAGTCTAGCAGACTCTAGCCCTACTACACTGGTCATTTCTGATGCCCCAGCTCAGCAGACCCCAACTGCAGCAAACAGTATGATTATGCCAGTTACATAGCACCAGCTGTACGATGCAAAACCCCCATTCCAGTAAAGAGTACACCAAATCCAGTTGCCAAATCCCTTTTCGAACTAGAGAGAGCCCCAATTGCAGCAAATAGGACCCCTGTTCCATTTCTTCCTAGTTTAGAAGACAAAGCTTATGTTGTTGTCAGGAACTTTGTGCGCATCTTTCCCTCATGGAAAGATTATACCGCAGACACAGAACAATTTCCAGTCTTCCTCCCCAACTTACGCATAAGTAATGTACTAATGTTATTCATGGTCATTACTGCATATGTTAGTGTTGACGGAAGAAACAAGATTTCATTCTTTTAAATAGGCGAGGAGAAAACTAGATTGTGATGATGACCAAGAGTTGGTTGCGCTTTTCAAGCACTCGTTGATGAAGTATCGTTCCTACCTAAGGCAAGCGCACTTCGATGGCAAGCCTCTGAACGAAATTTCTGTAAAGTTTCCGGTGCTACATTTATCCGACAGTGACTGGAATAATCTTGTTACACATTGGTCTCGGCTGCAGCGTAAGGTACTGTTTATGATATCATATCACAATTTGAACTACATTTCTGCATTTGCCTTAATGTCTCACTTGTACGAAAACTGTTAGAAGAAGAACATTCGTTCTCAAGGGACCACAGAATCTTGCAACTATACTGCACACTGCATTGCTCTTGTGAGTACCTCTTGCCCTGTATGACCATACTTACTGTCGGTGTCAAAACCGGCGGATCTCGGGTAGGGGGTCCCAAACTGTGCGTCTAGGCGGATGGTAATAGGAGACAAGGGACACAATGTTTTACCCAGGTTCGGGCCCTCTTGATGGAGGTAAAACCCTACATCCTACTTGATTAATATTGATGATGTGTGTTACAAGAGTAGATCTACCACGAGATCAAGGAGGCTAAACCCTAGAAGCTAGCCTATGGTATGATTGTTGTTCGTCCTACGGACTAAAGCCATCCGGTTTATATAGACACCGGAGAGGCCTAGGGTTACACAGAGTCGGTTACAATGGTAGGAGATCTACATATCCGTGTCGCCAAGCTTGCCTTCCACGCCAAGGAAAGTCCCATCCGGACACGGGACGAAGTCTTCAATCTTGTATCTTCATAGTCTTGGAGTCCGGCCGATGATGATAGTTCGGCTATCTGGACACCCCCTTGTCCGGGACTCCCTTAGTAGCCCCTGAACCAGGCTTCAATGACGACGAGGCTGGCGCGCATGTTGTCTTCGGCATTGCAAGGCGGGTTCCTCCTCCGAATAATTTATAGAAGATTATGAACACCAGGATAGTGTCCGGCTCTGCAAAATAAATTCCACATACCTCCGTAGAGAGAATAACATTTACACAAGTTCAATCTGCTGACGTATTTCATGGCGTGACGTCACACCACTACCAAGCCTTTACTTGAATTGTTTTTATTGTACCACCTTAGCGCGTTTAGCGAAGCGGTTTCCTTGGCACGTCTTGTCGAAGCAGAGATCGTGTTCCCCTTATTCCGAGATTCCCATCAATACGGACGTGGGTAACCCAACCGCGCCATTGATTGCGGCGCTTGGGAGATAAGCGAGTTTTATCAGGCCGGTGGGGACACATGTTTTTGTCCGCGCATATAAGTGGATAAAGATCCAACCCTCTTACCTGCGCCTTCTTCCTCCTTGGCTTATCAATCTCCGCGAACTCGAGCTCCAGCGCCCAAGTCCGCACATCTCACCTCAACCTCCTCCAACTATGTCCGGAGCGGGCGGCAAGTGGATGGCCTCCTCCGTCACGGAGGGGCAGATCCAGAAGCTGCACAGCGCCGGATATTTGTCCAGCAACATCGCGCACCGGCTCCACGACGAGGGAGAGCTCATCCCCACCCCCAGGCCCCATTAGAGGGTAGTATTTCTTCCCCATTTCCTCCGCGGACTGGGCTTCCCACTCCATCCCTTTGTCCGGGGGCTCATGTTTTACTACGGCCTGGCTTTCCATGATCTGGTCCCGAATTTCATCCTCAACATCTCGGCGTTTATCGTTGTGTGTGAGGCCTTCCTCTGCATCCAGCCCCACTTTGGCTTGTGGCTCAAGACCTTCAGTGTCAAGCTGAAGGTTGTGAAGGGCAGCCAAGCGGAGTGCGGAGGCGCCATGTTGGGCAGGATGTCCCACGTTACTTGGCTTGAGGGTACTTTCGTGGAAACCATTAAGGGGTGGAAATCGGGGTGGTTCTACATCATCGAGCCGCGTGACCCCGAATGGGCAGCGGCCCCCGAATTCAGATCTGGCATCCCCACATGGCTCACCTCCTAGAAAGAGAGTGGCCGGACTTGGGGTGATTCGGAGGAGCTGACCGGACTCCAAGCCTGTATCCAAAAGCTAGTGGACAAGAAGCTCAAGCTTGTCAACGTAGTCCAGGTCATGCTCATTCGCCAGATTCTCCCGTGCCAACGACGGGGCTTCAACATGTGGGAGTTCGATCCAGCGCAGCACCAGACTTTGAGCGGGCTCTTTGACACTACGTATGAAGATGTCTGGAAGGTGCTGTTCAAGGGCGCCGAGGCTCCCGTATCCGCTACCGAAGATCGCGGATTCAGCTTCTAGCGTCCGGCTGACGAGGTAAGTGATTTTGTCCTTTTTGTTTTCCATAGTTTGACTCTATGCGGGATCTAAACTCCCTTTCCTTTGACAGGGCTGGCTGAAGAAGGCTGAACAGACTATCTGTCCGGCCCCATTACCAGAGGACCCAGCGGACGCCCGCTTAACGGGGCTGCTGGCTCCGGCACCCCACGTGGTGCCGGAGAAGAAGGCCAAGAAGAAGGCCACAGGCACTCGGAAGAGTTCCCATTTTCAGGTGCTATCGGATGATGACTCCGAGGCAGACTCCTCCCGCAAAGGCAAGGAGGAGAAAAAGAAAGCCTCTCCCCCAGTGGGGGGAGGGAAGAAAAGGAAGGCCTCCCCAACAAGGGAGGCCGAAGGGTCCAAGAAGGGAAAAACTCATTCCCCGGACTGCTCGGCCAACACTAGTGACGACGACGAGGACTGGCCTCCAAGGGCCAAGCCCCTGGCGAGAACGTAAGTATCCGGACTCCCGAATAACTTCATGGTTTTTCTTTTTTGCCACACAATGTCTTTCTAATGCCGCATACAACCCTGCAGTCCGCCCAAGGATGATCTTCCCACTTCGTCGAGCGGGTCCTTAGGTGCGTCGGATATGGATTCTCTTCCGACCGCCTCCACCCCCCGTGATGCGGATGATGCCGAGGTGGGATCCCGGGAAGGGACCCACCAGGAGGAGGAGGCCCCGGAGGTGTTGCAGGACAACATCCCGGACTTTGCACCGGACTCGGCCCCGGAACCCATAGTGGCTCCGGAGTCCGGCGGGCGGCCCCTTCGCCAGAAGGGCAAGACTGTGACGCCGGCAGCCTCCATCCAACCGGAGGCGCCGGACAGTTTGCTGGAGGCACTTAATGGTGCCTCCATCAAAGAGGAACACCGCACTGTTATGAGTGCGGTGATTCAGAAGGTTCAGCTCGCCAAGAGTAGGCTGACCGAAGCCTGCAGCAGCCTTCTAATAGGCTTTGAGGTAAGAATTTTGATATATGTAAAATAGTACCGCATAGACAGTAGCCCCTGATGCTCGGTTCGGTGTTCGAAAAGAAAAGCCGGACTGAGGATCTAAAAAGATATACGCAGGAGTCATAAAAAATATGTCAATATGGGATTGCAGGCTGCGCTGCTGACCTCTGCCGCACTGACTGCGGAGGTCAATACTTTGAAGCAAAGGCTCGAGCGGTCCGAGAACAAGCTCGGCCGTGCCAAGAAGCAACTCGAGGACAAGGAAGGTGAGTAACACCTTATTAAAATTGTACCTTATAGAAAAGGATTTTGGTTGCAAGAAGAATGACAAGGATAACTTGGGTATTGTAGGGGCCACTAACGAGGCGGCTACCCTTAAGGAGGCGGTGGCCGCGGCCGAACGTAATGCGTCCGTGGAGCGCACTGAGCGAGAGAAGCAGGAGGCGTGGGTGGCGGAGGTACAGCAAGAGCTCCAGGATCTCGTGAAAAAACATGAGAGCCTGGAGCGTGACTCGAAGACTGGAGAGTCTGAGCTTGCAACGGCTCTTGAGAGTGCCAAAGTCGCTAAGGCCGAAGCCTATAAGGCCCTCCAGGAAGTCGAGGCATTGAAGAAAATAGCGGCGGGTAAGGCTTTTGTCATGCAAAGTAAGCGTGTGAGTGTGAATTACATATCACTTACCCGAATTCGGAGCTCTCCAGGAGCGTTCGCAGATCTGCCTTGCAGCGTGTCCGATGCTGCCGCTTTCTACAGGGCCGAGGAGGGGAGCTCGACGGAGAAGGTCTTCTGGTCTCAGTATGCTGAGTCCGAACATCCGGTGCCCCTTAGCGACCAGCTGAAGCAGCTGGTCGAGCTCCACAAGGTGGCCGAACAGGCCATGAAGGGCCTCATAGTTCGGCTGTGGCCTAAGGAGGCCATGCCTCGGAGCTACTTCGGCCTGGTGCGGCGCCTGGTGGATGCGTTCCCGTGGGTTGAAGTCATCAAGCACTCCGCCTATATTGAGGGTGCCCGTCGGGCCCTTGCCCGCGCAAAGGTGCACTGGGGCAAGATGGATGCCCAGAAGCTTGTGACGGACCCGCCACCCAGGGCAAGGAGCATCACACGCCCGAGATGTATTATAAGAGTGTCCTGAAGGGTGCCCGCATTATTGCGGGTGAGTGCTCCAAAGATGTCATATTTGAGTAGACTCGCATTTTGTTATCCTGTGCGCTGAAAACTTAGTTCATATGCGCTAAGCAACACTTGTTAATTTAAAATATTACCTTCTATGTGGCTGTTTATCAAATATGAGAGATGGCAAGTCATCGGCTTCAGCCCCCATGCCACGATTGCTGGGGTGTTCGGGATAAACATGAGCACTCTTGTTCCCATTTTTGGGTCCATCTAGGGAGGCACTCAACACAGCGAAAAAGGCAACCGGACTTATAATGCTTGAACACTCTCACTTAGCCATAGAATTCTATAATTTTAAATTTCGGCGAAGCCCCTAGTCTTCGGAAAGCCGAATTTGGGGTGCTATCCACGCCTGGGCCGGACAAAAGCCGGCTCCTCGCTCTAAGCGGCATAAGTCTTTAGGGACTCGCAACAAACCTCTCGAACAGCGACCAGCTCTCGCCTCATCATGACGGTCAGTTTTAGCTTTCTCCACTGAGGCGCTCGCCCAGCTCAACTGGGGCGCAATCACAGTGGTTCTCCCAATGCTACCTTAGCCGATACAACGGAACGTAAGGTACCAAAACATGGGAGCTGGGCAAACCCAACTATTGACCCAAGACATGATTCGGAGCCGATGCATATAATGCTATAAGTTCGGGGTGCCGCACTTGTGGAAGTGTTCGGACTTATCACACCATGATGCGGGAAACATAAGCCCCTAGTGTATTTAGCCGTACCAAAATGTACGGATGCAACATGTCATAAATGAACATATGTATAAGAAAGGAATGCAATTGGAAGCAAAAAGGTGCTGCATTACTTATTCAAGAAAAACTGCTGTAAATGCAGAACGATACAAATGGTGCGATAAGCAAGGGGTGGGACTATTAAACATGTCCCCCTCCAGGGGTAGGCTGCGGAATGGTGCATAAAACAGATTTAATGCTCGTAATGGATACCACCTGGATATTCGTTGTAGCCTTTCTCCTTCCCTGGCTGTTGCATCGTGAGTTCGGCAGGTCTGCTGCCGGACAGGGCATCTGACGAACGAAGTCCTGTGGGTAAAAAATAAATAAAAAAAGAAAAAAAGAACGACACACTTGAGAGCCCCTGGTGTGGTTGAGCCGCATTCTGGGCCTATCGTGGTCGTGCCCCTCTCCCCATGCCCATGGTATCTTCAAAGCGTGATGGTGTACGTGAAGGACCTGTCTTGACGTTTTACAGGGGCTGGGGTTGGGGCCGCAGTGCTACGCGTGCTCGGAACGTGCCAGGTTGTCTTGTTGTAGGTTACTCCGGGCGCGTTTGGCCGTGTCCGGCCGCTTAATGGCCGGACTCGAGAATTGCCTTAAGAGGCTGCATTGTACTTCTGCGCGAGAGCTGCTGTATGTTCCTCCGTTCAGAGAGAACATTCAATGTTTCTGTTGACCGTGATGACTCCTCAAGGGCCTGGCATCTTGAGCTTGAGGTATGCGTAGTGCGGCACCGCGTTGAACTTTGCGAACGTGGTACGTCCGATCAGAGCATGATAGCCACTACGGAACGGAACTATGTCAAAGATTAACTCCTCGCTTCAGAAATTATCCGGGGATCCGAAGACCACTTCCAGTGTAACTGAGCCTGTACAATTGGCTTCTACACCTGGTATGACGCCTTTAAAGGTTGTCTTGGTAGGTTTAATCCTTGAGGGGTCTATGCCCATTTTGCGCACTGTATCCTGATAAAGTAGGTTCAGGCTGCTGTCGCTGTCCATCAGGACTTTGGTGAGGTGAAATCCATCGACGATTGGATCTAAAACAAATGCGGCGAATCCGCCATGGCGGATGCTGGTGGGGTGCTCCCTTCGGTCGAAATTGATCGGGCAGGAGGACCATGGATTGAACTTCGGGGCAACTGGATCCATCGCGTATACATCCCTGAGTGCACGCTTCCGCTCCCTTTTGGGTATATGCGTTGCGTATATCATGTTCACCGTCCGCACCTGTGGGGGGAAACCCTTCTGTCCTCTATTGTTCGGCGGTCGGGTCTCTTCCTCGTCATCGCTATGTAGCCCCTTGTCTTTGTTTTCGGCAATTAACTTGCCTGCCTGCTTGAATACCCAACAGTCCCTGTTGGTGTGGTTGGCTGGCTTTTCGGGGGTGCCGTGTATCTGGCACGAGCGGTCGATTATTCGGTCCAAATTGGACGGACCCGGAGTAGTTCTTTTGAATGGCTTTTTTCGCTGACCGGGTTTAGAGCCTCTGAATCCGGCATTGACTGCCGTATCTTCACTATTATCGCCGTTAATGCGGCATTTGTTTTTGTTGCGACGCGACCTGCCATTACGGTCCTTGATATCCGGACTGCCAGAATTTTTGCTGAGGTTGTTGCTACGTGCTAGCCAACTGTCCTCACCCGCGCAGAAGCGGGTCATGAGTGATGTGAGGGCTGCCATGGATTTCGGCTTTTCCTGTCCCAGGTGCCGGGCAAGCCATTCGTCGCGGATGTTATGCTTGAAGGCCGCGAGGGCCTCTGCATCCGGACAGTCGTCGATTTGGTTTTTCTTGGTTAAGAACCGTGTCCAGAATTGTCTGGCCGATACGTCTGGCTGCTGAATTATGTGGCTTAGGTCATCGGCGTCTAGTGGTCGCACATACGTGCCTTGGAAGTTATCGAGGAATGCGGCTTCTAGGTCTTCCCAACTCCCGATTGACTTTGCTGGCAAGCTGTTAAGCCAATGCTGGGCTAGCCCTTTAAGTTTGAGTGGGAGATATTTGATGGCGTGAAGATCGTCACCGCGGGCCATGTGGATGTGGAGGAGATAGTCTTCGATCCAAACCGCGGGTTCTGTTGTGCCATCGTAAGATTCAATATTCACGGGTTTAAACCCTTTGAGGATTTGATGATCCATTACTTCATCTGTGAAGCATAGTGGGTGTGCGGCGCCTCTGTACTGGGCGATATCACAACGGAGCTCAAAAGAGCTTTATCTATTTTGTTCGGCCCGGCCGGACTTACTGTGTCCGGCGCAATGGTTGTCGTCACGTATCATGGGGCGCCCAAGCGATCCATAGATCAATCTTGATTATCTTGCCTTATCCTCTAATATATCTTGCAAGTTCGGAGCGTTCCCCTGTGGCCTTGTGCTTTTCGAGCGATGCCGGGGTACGGTTCTAGTGAAGGGCCTAGGGGCCTCTCTGTTGCGACCACGGGGTGGTCGGTCAGCCGTATTGTCTGCTGGTGATGCAGGTTCATATGCCTCCTCCTCTAATCGAGGGAGCAGCTTGCGTTTCAGGTAGCTTTTGGAGGGTCGTTCGAGCTCATGCTCTTTGGCCGCGAGGACATGTGTCCATTTGTCGGCTAGCAGATCTTGATCAGCTCTAAGCTGTTGCTGCTTTTTCTTGAGGCTGTTTGCCATGGCCATAAGCCTGCGTTTAAAACGCTCTTGTTCGACGGGATCCTCAGGCACGACGAATTCGTCATTGTCGAGGCTTTCCTCGTCTCCGGAGGGAGGCATATAATACTCTACCTCTTCTTCTGCCGCTCTCTCATGAGGGCTGGCGTCTCCGTCCTCCTGCGCTGAATCTTGCTGGAGTGGGTTGTCTTCGGCACTGTCCGGTGTGTTATTGTCTCCGGTGCCGGAATCTTCATTCTTGCTGTGGCGGGATTTAGAGCGGCGCCGCTGACGTCGGCGCTTGGGCTGTTTCTTGGAGGGGACATCTTCTGCTGTTCCTTCGCCATTCCCATCCTTTGGGATATCCACCATGTATATGTCATATGATGAGGTGGCTTTCCAGTGCCCGGTAGGCGCTGGTTCTTGGTCGTCTCCGGCATCGTCGTCCATACCATCGATGTCTTCGGAGTCGTAGTCTAGCATGTCGGTTAGATCGTCGACAGTGGCTACTAAGTGGGTGGTGGGTGGGCTTTGAATTTCTTCGTCGTCCGCATCCCAACTGTCCTGACCGCAGTCCGGCCAGGGCTCTCCTGATAACGAGAGATACTTTAGCGAGCTCAAGATGTCGCCGAAAGGTGAGTGTTGAAAGATGTCCGCTGCTGTGAACTCCATGACCGGCGCCCAATCGGATTCGATTGGAGGGGGCGCGGGAGGTTCGGAGTCCGGCAAGGAGTCCGGCACCTCGGAGTCACGAGCTTCATGAGGGACAAGGTCAGTGTTTGGCTCTATCGCCGTAGAGGTTGCAGCCCCCGAGGCAGTGTCTAGCCATCCGTCCTCGCTCTGCGCAGCCGGCTCCGAATTGAAGATCGGAGCGGGCTCGAGTGCGGCCTCCAGGGTACTGTCCGGCTGCAGAGCTAAATCATGCCCGTCATGACAGTGCGGCGCGCTTGGCTGTGGCTCGAATCCATCGAAGATCAAGTTCCCAGGGATGTCAGCCGTGAAGTTCAAACTTCCAAATCTGACCTGACGGCCAGGGGCGTAGCTTTCGATCTGCTCCAGATGGCCAAGCGAATTGGCCCGCAGTGCAAAGCCGCCGAATACAAAGATCTGTCCGGGGAGGAAGGTCTCACCCTGGACTGTGTCGTTGATGATGATCGAAGAAGCCATCGAGCCTATCGGTGACGACACAGAGGAACTCTCAATGAAAGCACCAATGTCGGTGTCAAAACCGGCGGATCTCGGGTAGGGGGTCCCGAACTGTGCGTCTAGGCAGATGGTAACAGGAGACAAGGGACACGATGTCTTACCCAGGTTCGGTCCCTCTTGATGGAGGTAAAACCCTACATCCTGCTTGATTAATATTGATGATGTGTTTTTCAAGAGTAGATCTACCACGAGATCAAGGAGGCTAAACCGTAGAAGCTAGCCTATGATATGATTGT
Organism: Triticum aestivum; assembly: GCF_018294505.1. Taxonomy (NCBI): domain Eukaryota; kingdom Viridiplantae; phylum Streptophyta; class Magnoliopsida; order Poales; family Poaceae; genus Triticum; species Triticum aestivum. Next base: position 114,117,130 of record NC_057810.1, read on the forward strand.
TGTTCGTCCTACGGACTAAAGCCATCCGGTTTATATAGACACCGAAGAGGGCTAGGGTTACACAGAGTCGGTTACAATGGTAGGAGATCTACATATCCGTATCGCCAAGCTTGCCTTCCATGCCAAGGAAAGTCCCATCCGGACACGGGACGAAGTCTTCAATCTTGTATCTTCATAGTCTTGGAGTCCGGCCGATGATGATAGTTCAGCTATCTGGACACCCCCTAGTCCGGGACTCCCTCACTTACTTTCATAGTCGTTTGATTATGTAGCATCACTTCACATGTTAGCCTCGTAATCGTCCATTTGGTGGACATTATAAGATCCGTATGGACTCTTACACAAATTTAGAATCAACCCAATGCTTGTTAAGAGGTTTAGGTCTGCAGTCCTCTTGTAAGGACTGAACGTGGTCTATCACTGTACTTACATTAACATCTACTCCCTCTGTCCCATAAAATAATAACGTTTTGTACAGTACACCAGTGTTCAAAATACTCTTGTATTATGGGAAGAGAGATTGGTTCATTTTGTAGCATTCTACATCTTATCTCCCTCGCCCACCATTTACTAAAAAGATTAGATCTATATTTAATCTTACCAACGATTAGAATACACGGACAATGCCAGTGCAGAAGTGTAGCCCGTTGCTCTTGTCAGTACATTTTGTCCTATAACGCTTGTACTTCCAGGGATTAGTAGTTGATTATGTAGCATCAATCTGCATCTTATCTTCATTATCCTCTATCCCTTCTAGTATTATCATATCTATAATTACTCTCTACAAAATGTAGAGTACTGGCAATGCTTATGAAGAAGATTTTGTGCTGAAATTCTTGAGTTATCCTTCCCTTGAGATGGAGAAGGGCATTATAAAGAAGGTGTTAACTGTTAATGTAAGTCAGTCCTTCTAAAGCCTTTATCCTCAACTGCTGTTTAATTTGCTCATACTCCCTATCGTTTACTGCTGTTTAGTTTGCCGTTTCTACAAAAATGCATGTTCATAAGAACCGTAAGTTCTAAGTTTTACTTGTAAAACCAAATTTCTTATTCATACCATGCACATTACTTAATACTCCCTATATGTATGCTTGGTTTTGTGGATCTATAATCCAGTGTGTGGTGAAGCAGCCCATGTTTGCACCTTGTCATCTCTTGTTTTATCTTACTGATGTGGCTGATGATATGAATAACATGCCATGCACATTATCCAAAATAGATACAATGATTTTATTTGCCCTTCATCTATGCTTGTTATGTTGACATGGTAATCCAGTAGTGTGGTGATGCTCCCAGCATTATGAACAATGCCAAATTATGCTATTGATATTTTGAACTTACTCTTTATTTTCTAATTTGAAATTGGATAGAATTGACAGAACAATTATCATCTTTTGTTTATACACGTGCAAAACCTGTCATCTCTCTGCTTTGTTTCAGGGTGATATGCCTGATGGCATGCACAAGTCTGCTGAAGGCTGTGAGACAAACCCAACATATATTGTAGCAAAGAAGGCAAAACATCTTGAAGATAGCGAGACAACCCCAAAGTCTTGTCTTGATGCAGTGTTCAAGTTACTTGAGACTAACAGTCAGACAAGCTCACAGAATTCGTTGTCTGAATCAGTTCGACTTCTTCTGTCCCAAGTTCTAGCAGAAAGGCATTCTGCAACTCAACTTCGACTTGAAGTCCTATCTCAAAGAAAGATTGTGGAGAACACCAATGAGAACCTCATAGCTAAACAGCTACACCTGGAAGCTATGACCGACATGCTAGGTCGGTCTCACCGCCTTGCTCAGCAGCTTGCACAGTAGTTCCCCTGCAAGGCTAACCTTTCTTGAACTGTCTTGGAAGTGGTCTCGGTTCAGTATTATTTTGTTACGCTGCCATGGTGCCCATTTTTTGTAATCTGCTTCTTTGTTGCGCTTTATGACCATTTGTGGCGAACTTCGATGCCCAGTTGATGTAATATACCTTAAATCCTTTGTTGTATAGTGTAGGTTTATTCTTAGTTACTATGCCATAATTTCTTTATTGTATAGAGTAGGTTTGTTCTTAATTCCTACTAGTTACTGCCATCATTCGCTATCTGAAAAAAATCAGATGTAGTTGACCGGGCTGAAACATTCGACTCTAACGGGCCAGGTTTTTAGCAGGCCACAATTGGGCTGGCCTGCATCTTTCTTGGGCCCGAATGATTGGGGCCTTCAGACATTGCGCCAGGCCCAAACTTAAACCGGCCTATATTTTAGTTAGGCCTTTTGTTGACCTAGCGCTTAGTTTGGCCCAGGTAGCATTGGGCCATTAACAGGCTGAATATTATACTGGCCTGTTACGGCCGAGATGAAAACCACGGGCCTTTAGCAGGCGAAAATGCATGTTGGGCCTCAATTTACACTAATCGTCGACGGGCCTTCCGCAGGCCGAAATGTAGACCGGGCTGTTATGGGCCCAGTTAGCTCACGGGCCGTTACCAGGCCGAAACATATCTCGGGCCTTAGTTGGCCCACTGATATCATGGGCCTTTAAGAGGCTGAAAGCTTAGTACAGGCATCAACGGGCCGAATTACGCGACAGGCCTTTAACAGGCCCAAAGTCACATTGGGCTTAACTGTTGCCACCTTTAGCACGGGCCGTTAGTGGGCCCGATGTCCCGTCGGACCATATATGGCCCATGGGCAGCACGGGCCATTACCAGGCCAAAAGTCACACCGGGCTGAAATGGGCCCATGTCTACATCAGGCCACTAACAGGCCGAAAGTCACTAGGCTGTAGTTGGGCCCGAATATTCGGCGAACAATTAACAGGCCAGATCTAGCTTCGGGCCGCAAATGGGCCCAAATATTGGGCGAATAATTAACAGGACAGATCTGGCTTCAGGCCGTAAATGGGCCCAAATATTGGGCGAACAATTAACGGGCCAGATCTGGTTTCGGGCCGTAAATGGGCCTTTATTAAGCAGGCCGTTATTGGGCTGGCCCACTAGTACCTGATTAAGTTCTACGGGCCTTTGACTGGGCCGGCCTTTTTAACCTATATGGGCCTCTGTTGGGCCCAACCACGTGTCGACGTACCATAGGCATGTCTCCTCCAATGGACGGGCGACATCTGGCCCACTGACGAGATGACAGGTGTTCCCTTCGGCCAATCAGAATTTTACACGTGCAAATTTCCCATTGGTCGGGGCTGTTACCGGGTTATCGGATCCAAAATCCGACCCGATAGCTTAACGACGTTCCGTTAGGGTGGATGCCACGTGCCGGTTACCCTTGACGAAAGCACTTCTGTGACGCGCGATTTATCGTCATGGAAGGGGACACTTCTATGATGATAATTTTGGTAATGTCATGGAACACTTCTACGGCAGCACAGGTATGACTATCTTGATTCCGTCATAAATTTGTCATGGATGTACATGCATGACAAAAAACGCGACCTACTGTGACAAACACGTATCATCACGGAAGTGTATTTTTTTTGTAGTGGAAGCAAGCCACGTATGGTATTGTTCCCATCGAGGATGTAAAGATGGGTTTTATATCATATTGTTTGAGTTTATCCCTCTACATCATGTCATCTTTCTTAATGCGATATGAAGATCTCCTCCCATTGTAACCGACTCTCTGTAACCCTAGCCCTCTCCAGTGTCTATATAAATCAGAGAGTTTTAGTCCATAGGACGAACAACAATCATACCATAGGGTAGCTTCTAGGGTTTAGCCTCTCTGATCTCGTGGTAGATCTACTCTTGTACTACCCATATCATCAATATTAATCAAGCAGGAGTAGGGTTTTACCTCCATCGTGAGGGCCCGAACCTGGGTAAAAACATCGTGTCCCTTGTCTCCTGTTACCATCCGCCTAGACACACAGTTCGGGACCCCCTACCCGAGATCCGCCGGTTTTGACACCGACATTGGTGCTTTCATTAAGAGTTCCTCTGTGTCGTCGCCTTTAGGCCCGATGGCTTCTTCACTCGTCAATCGCGATGCGGTCCAGGATGAGACTTTTGTCCCGGGATAGATCTTCGTATTCGGCGGCTTCGCACTGCGGGCCAACTAGTTTGGCCATCTGGAGCAGATCGAAAGCTACGCCCCTGGCCATCAGGTCAGGTTTGGAAGCTTAAACTACATAGCCGACATCCACGGGGACTTGATCTTCGACGGATTCGAGCCACGACCGGGCGCGCCACACTGTCACGATGGGCACGATTTAGCTCTGCCGCCGGACAACGCTCAGAGTGTCGCTCAGGTGTCCTCTCCGACCATTAGCTCGGAGCCCACTGCTCTAGTCAGGGATGGACGGTTGGACGCCGCCCCAGAAGCTGCAATCTCTATGGCAATAGAGCCGGATACCAGCCTGGTCCTTTGCAAGGCCCGTGACTCCAAGGTGCCGGACTCCGCTCCGGACTCCGTATATCCCGCACCTCTTCCGATCAAGCCCGATTGGGCTCCGGTCATGGAGTTCACCGCCGCGGACGTCTTTCAGCACTCGCCTTTTGGTGACATCTTGAATTCACTAAAGTCTCTCTCTTTGTCAGGAGAGCCTTGGCCGAACTACGGCCAACATGGTTGGGATACGGACGATGAAGAAATTAGAGGCCCACCCACCACCCACTTCGTAGCCACTATCGACGATTTAACCGACATGTTTGACTTTGACTCCGAAGACACCGATGGCATGGACACTGATGAAGGAGACAATCAAGAACCAGCACCTATAGGGAACTGGAAAGCCACCTCGTCATATGACATATACATGGTGGACACCCCTAAAGCGGGGGATGGCGAGAAAAAAATGGAGGATGATCCCTCCAAGAAGCAACCCAAGCGCCAATGTCAGCGGTGCCTCTCTAAGTCCCGCCAAAGCAAAAACGGCGATTCCGACACCGGAGATAACAACACGCCGGACAGTGCCGAAGACAACCCCCTCCAGTAGGATTCAGTGTAGGAGGACAAAGGAGCCATCCCTCATAAGAGAGCGGCCGACAGAGAGGTTGAGGAGGACAATTATATGCCTCCCTCCGAAGACGAGGCAAGCGTCGACGACGACGAATTCGTCGTGCCAAAGGATCCCGTCGAACAAGAGCATTTCAAACGCAGGCTTGCGGCCACGGCAAGCAGCCTCAAGAAGAAACATCAACAGCTTAGAGCTGACCAAGACTTGCTACCCGACAGATGGACCGAACTCCTGGCGGCCGAAGAGTATAAACTAGAACGCCCCTCCAAGAGCTACCCAAAGCGCAGGCTGCTACCCCAACTTGAGGAGGAAGCAACTAAACCTACATCACCAGTGTACGATGTGCCCGATCGTCCACCCCGTGGCCACGATAGAGAGGCCTTCAGGCCCTCGACCCAAGCCGCACCCCGGCACCGCTCAAAACATACTAGAGTACGGGGAGGCGCAACAAACCCGCGAGACATCTTGGAGAATAAGGCAAGGCAAACAAGATCGATCTACGGGTCGCATGGGCGCCCCGCTTCACGTGATGCTAACCATCACGCCAGACATAATAAGTACGTCCCGGCCGAATACAACACACCAAGCTCATCCGAGCTGCATCGTGATATAGCCCAGTACAGGGGCGCCGCACACCCACTATGCTTCATAGACGAAGTAATGGATCATCAAATCCCCGAGGGCTTCAAACCCGTAAACATCGAATCATACGATGGCACAACAGATCCTGCGGTATGGATCGAGGATTGTCTCCTTCATATCCACATGGCCCGTGGTGATGATCTACATGCCATCAAATACCTCCCGCTCAAGCTTAAAGGACCATCTCGACATTGGCTTAACAGCCTGCCAACAGAGTCAATTAGTTGCTGGGAGGACCTGGAATCCACATTCCTTGACAACTTCCAGGGCACTTATGTGCGACCACCTGACACCGATGCCCTAAGCCACATAATCCAGCAGCCAGAGGAATCGGCCGGGCAATTCTGGACACGGTTCCTAACTAAGAAAAATCAAATAGTCGGTTGTCCGGATGCCGAGGCCCTTGCTGCCTTCAGGCACAACATCCGAGACGAATGGCTTGCCCGGCACCTAGGACAGGAAAAGCCGAAATCTATGGCAGCCCTCATGACACTCATGACCCGCTTCTGTGCGGGCGAAGACAGCTGGCTGGCTCGTAGCAATAACATAACCAAGAGTCCTGGTAATTAGGATACCAAGGACAACAATGGCCGGTCACGTCACAACAAACACAAGCGTCACATTAACGGCGACAATACTGAGGATACGGCAGTCAACGCCGGATTCAGAGGCTCTAAACCCGGTCAGCGGAAGAAGCCATTCAAAAGAAACCCTCCGGGCCCATCCAACTTAGACCGGATACTCGACTGCTCGTGCCAGATACATGGCACCCCCGAACAACCAGCCATCCACACCAACAGGTATTGTTGGGTGTTCAAGCAGGCAGGCAAGTTTAGTGCAGAAACCAGAGACAAGGGGCTGTGTAGAGATGACGAGGAGGAGCCCCGGCCGCCGAACAATAGAGGACAGAAGGAATTCGCCCCGCAAGTGCGAACGGTGAACATGATATACGCAACCCACATCCCCAAAAGGGAGCGGAAGCGTGCTCTCAAGGACGTCTATGCGTTGGAGCCAGTCGCCCCAAAGTTCAACCCATGGTCCTCCTACCCGATCACTTTTGATTGAAGGGACCACCCCACTAGCATCCGTCATGGCGGATTCGCCGCATTGCTCCTAGACCCAATTATCGACGGATTTCACCTCACTAGAGTCCTAATGGACGGTGGCAGCAGCCTGAACCTGCTTTATCAGGATACAGTGCGCACAATGGGTATCGATCCCTCAAGGATTAAACCCACAAAGACAACCTTTAAAGGCGTCATACCAGGTGTAGAATCCAGTTGTACAGGCTCGGTTACACTGGAAGTGGTCTTCGTATCCCCGGATAATTTCTGAAGCGAAGAGCTAATCTTCGACTGAGTCCCATTCCACAGTGGCTATCACGCCCAGCTCGGACGAACCGCATTTGCAAAATTCAATGCGGTGCCGCACTATGCATACCTCAAGATCAAGATGCCAGGACCTCGCGGAATCATCACGGTAAATGGAAACATCGAACGCTCTCTCCGAATGGAGGAGCACATGGCGGAACTGGCGGCAGAAGTACAGAGTAGCCTCTCAAGGCAATCCTCCAACCCACGTGTCAAATGTCCGGACAATGTCAAGCGAGCCCGAAATAACCTACAACAAATCCGGCTGGCACGTTCCGAGCAAGCATAGCAGTGTGGCCCCAACCCCAGCCCTCGCCAGATGGTGATATTGGTACCATGCGTACATAATTACGCTTTAGAGATACCATGGGCACAACTACGGCACGCCCAGAATGCGGCTCAACCGCACTAAGGGGCTCCCTATTCCACCATTTCCTTTTTATACACTTTCAGGACCCAACTATTCGGAAGGCCTGTCCAGCAACACACTCGCTGAACATACGATGCAATAGCCAGGGAGAAAACAAGCCGCGTCAAATGTCCAGGTGGTCTCTATAACGAGCTTAATACCTGTTTTACTTAAAATCCCGCAGGTTGCCCCAGGAGGAGGACATGTCAAATAAACCCATCTCTTGCTCATCGCACTACTTGTATCGTTCTGCTTTCGCAGCAGCACTTTTTTAATAAACAATACATAGCTCTTATCTATTATTGTACTGATTTATTTTTTATATATACAAATATGTTTAGTCATGACATTCTGCAACCGTACACTTTGGTACGACCAATACACCAGGGGCTTAAGCACCCCATAACATGGTGTGAAAAGACCGAACACTCTCATGAGTGCGGCACCCCGAACTTATAGCACTAGATGCATCGGCTCCGAATCATGTCTTTGGTCAATAGTTGGGTTTGCCCGGCTCCCATGTTTGGTACCTTACGTTCCGCAATGTTGGCTAAGGTAGCACTGAGATAACTACTGCGATTGTGCCCTAGTTGAGCTAGGTTAACACCTCAGTAGAGAAAGCTAAAACTGACTGTCATGATAGTGCAAGAGACCGGTCGCTGTTCGCGAGGTTTTTCGAGTCCTTAAAGACTTATGCCGCTTAGAGCCTGGAGCCAGACTTATCCGGCCTAGGCGTGGATAGCGCCCCGAACTCGGTCTTCCAAATACTAGGGGCTTCGCTGAAATTTAAAATTATAGAATTCTATTGACAACTGAGAGTGATAAAGCATTATAAGTTCGACGGCCTGGTTCGGTGTGCTGAGAGCCTCCCTAGATGGACCCAAGAATGGGAACAAGAGCGCCCAGGTTTATCCCGAACACCCCAGCACTCGTGGCATGGGGGTCAAAGCCGACGACTTGTATCTCTTAGATTTGATAAACGGCCGCACAGAAGGTAATATTTTAAATTAACAAGCGTTGCTTAACGCATATGAACAAAGTTTTCAGCGTACAGGATAACAGATGCGAGTCTACTCAAAAATTACATCTTTGGAGCATTCGTCCGCTATACCGCGAGCACCCTTCAGGACGCCCTTATAATACATCTCGGGCGTGCGATACTCCTTGCCCGGCGGTGGCGCGTCCGTCAAAAGCTTCTTAGCGTCCAGCTTGCCACAGTGCACTTTAGCACGGGCAAGGGCCCGACGGGCACCTTCGATACAAACGAAGCGCTTGACGACCTCAATCCACGGACACGCATCCACCAGCCGCCGCACCAGACCGAAGTAGCTCCGAGGCATGGCTTCTCCAGGCCACAGCCAAGCTATGAGGCCCTTCATGGCCTGTTCGGCCACCTTGTGGAGCTCGACCAACTGTCTCAGCTGATCGCTCAGGGGCACCGGATGTTCAGCCTCAGCATACTGAGACCAGAACACTTTTTCCGTCGAGCTCCCCTCTTTGGCTCGGTAGTATGCGGCGGCATCAGACACACTACAGGGCAGATTGGCGAACGCTCCTGAAGAGCTCTGGATTCGGGTAAGTAGCAGATAATTAACTTTTATATTCTTGCTTTGCATAAAGAATGCCTTACCCGCCGCTATCTTCTTCATCTCCTCTATCTCCTGGAGGGCCTTCTGGGCTTCAGCCTTAGCGTTTTTGGCACTCTCAAGAGCCAGGGCGATCTCGGACTCTCGACTCTTCGAGTCACGCTCCAAACTCTCGTGTTTTTTCACGAGAGCCTGGAGCTCTTGCCGCACCTCCGCCACCCGCGCCTCCTGCTTCTCTCGCTCGGTGCGCTCCAGGGCCGCACTGTTTTCGGCCTTGGAGACCGCCTCCTTCAGGGTCGCCACCTCGGCTATGGCCCCTGCAACATTTAAGTTGGTCCTGTCATTATTTGCAACCAAGTATTTCTATATACATTTATATGCGGTATTACATACCCTCCTTGTCCTCGAGCTGCTTCTTGGCACGGCCGAGCTCGTTCTCGGACCGCTCGAGATTCTCCTTCAAGGCATTGACCTCCGCAGTCTGTGCGACAGAGGTCAGCAGCGCAGCCTGCATTCCCATATTGACATATTTTTATTAGACTCCTGCGTATATCTTTTTAGATCCTCAGCTCGGCTTTTCTCTCCGAACGCTGAACTGAGCATGAGGGGCTACTGTCTATGCGGTAACATTTTTTATATGTTTTTTAACACATACCTCAAAGACTGTTAATAGGCTTGTACAGCCTTCTGTCAGCTCGCTTTTGGCGGACTCAACCTTCTGAATCACCGCACTCATAACAGTGCGTTGTTCCTCGTCGATGGAGGCGCCGTTAAGGGACTCCAGCAAATTGTCCGGCGCCTCCGGATGGACGGAGGTTGCCGGCGTCGTAGGTTGCCCTTCTTATGAAGGCGCCACCTATCGGACTCTGGAACCATTGATGGTTCCTGAGCAGTGTCCGGCCCAGGGCCGGACTTAGATCCCTCGGGGGCCTTACCCCCTTTTGGCCTGGAGTCCGGGAGGTCGCCTTGAGGTGCCTCTAGGACCACCTCCTCCTAGTTTAGTCCCTTTTGGGACTCCACCTCGGCGTCGTCCGCAGAGAGAGGGGAGGAAGCCGTCGGAACTGAAGCACTGTTCACATCCGACGGGTCCAAGGAACCGCTCGTCGAATCGTCGAGCTGAGCCTTGGGCGGACTGCATGACCAAATTCGGCGTCAGAAAATGCCAAATAACGGAGAAGTACCATAAGTTATTCGAATATCCGGATGCTTACGATTTTGCCAGGGGCTTGACCCTGGATGGCCATTCCTCCCCGCTGTCTTCGGCATCGGAGGCGTAGTCTGGGAGAAGGGTGTTCCCCTTCATGGACCCTCCGGCCTCCCCAGTTGGGGCGGGCTTTCTTTTCTTTCCTCCCCCCGTTGGAGGGGGAGGGGCGTCTTCTCCTTCTTCCTCCTCCTCGTCTTTGGAAGCGGAGGGTGCATCGGGGTTGTCAGGCGACGAATCCGACACCACCAGGCACCGGGAACCCTTTCGAATCCCCGTGGCCTTCTTCTTTTCCTTCTTCTCTGGCAGCACGTGAGGTGCCGGAACGAGCAGCTTCGTCAAGCGAGCGTCCGCTGGGTCTTCGGTCAAGGGAGCCGGACAGTTGATCTATCCAGCCTTTTTCTGCCAGTCCTGTTAAGGAGATGGGAGTTTAGATCCCGCATAGAATCAAATCTATGAAAAACAAATACCCCGTAAAGGGAAAATTAAGCTCACCACGCTGGCTTGGCGCTCGGCGCAGAATCCGCGATCCTCGATGATGGGAGAGGATACCTCGCAGCTCTTGAATAGCACCTTCCAGGCATCCCCATGCTTTGTGTCGAAGAGCCGCGACAGAGTCTGGTGCTGGGCCGGGTCGAACTCCCACAAGCTGAAAGCCTGTCGTTGACACGGGAGAATCTGGCGAAAGAGCATGACCTGGACTACATTGACGAGTTTAACCTTCCTGCCGATCAGGTCTTTGATGCAGGTTTGAAGTCCGGTCACTTCCGCCGAACTACCCCACGACAGGCCCGTCTCTTTCCAAGATGTGAGCCGTGTGGGGACACCAGATCAGAATTCGGGGGCCGCTGCCCATTTAGGGTCACGCGGCTCGGTGATATAGAACCACCCCGATTGCCACCCTTTTATGGTCTCTACGAAGGCGCCCTCGAGCCATGTAACGTTGGCTATCTTGCCCACCATGGCACCTCCGCACTACGCTTTGCGGCCGCCCACGACCTTTGGCTTGACGCTAAATATCTTCAGCCATAGGCCAAAGTGAGGCTGGATGCGGAGGAAGGCCTCGCACACGACGATAAACACCGAGATGTTGAGGATGAAGTTCGGGGCCAGATCGTGGAAGTCCAGGCAGTAGTAGAACATGAGCCCCCGGGGGAACGGGTGAAGAGGAAAACCCAGTCCGCGGAGGAAATGGGGAAGAAAAACAACCCTCTCATGGGGCCTGGGGGTGGGGATGAGTTGCCCCTTATCTAGAAGCCGGTGCACGATGACGTCAGGCAAGTATCCGCCCTTCCTCAGCTTTTTGATTTGCCCCTCCGTGACGGAGGAGGCCATCCATCTACCTCCCGCTCCGGACATGATTGGAGAAGGTTGAGGTGGGAAGTGCGGGCTTGGGCGTTGGAGCTCGAGCGCGCAGTGACGAATAAGCAAAGCAAGAAGAAGGCGTAAATGGAAAGGGTAGATTCCTATCCCCTTATAAGGGCGGCCGAAACTACAAGCCCCCACCGGCCTAATAAAACTCGCTTATCTCCCAAGCGCCGCGGTTAATTGCGCAGTTGGGTTACCCACGCCCGTATTGATGAGAATCCCGGAATAAGGGGACACGATCTCTGCTTTAACAGGACGTGCCAGGGAAACCGCCTCGCTAAATGTGCTGAGGTGGAACAGTAAAACGATTTGAATGAAGGCCTGGCCGTGACGTCATGCTACGGAATACGTCAGCAGATCCGATTGATGCAAATACTATTCTCTCTATGGTGGAATGTGGAACTTATTTTGCAGAGCCGGACACTATCCTAGTGTTCAACATCTTCTATGAAATATTCAGAGGAGGAACCCGCCTTGCAATGCCGAAGACAACTTGCGCGCCGGACTCGTCGTCATTGAAGCCTGGTTCAGGGGCTACTGAGGGAGTCCTAGATTAGGGGGTGTCCGGATGGCCGGACAAAGACCTTTGGCCGGACTCCCGGACTATGAAGATACAAGATTGAAGACTCCGTCCCGTGTCCGTATGGGACTTTCCTTGGCGTGGAAGGCAAGCTTGGCGATGCGATATGAAGATCTCCTCCCATTGTAACCGACTCTGTGTAACCCTAGCCCTCTCTGGTGTCTATATAAATCAGAGAGTTTTAGTCCATAGGACGAACAACAATCATACCATAGGCTAGCTTCTAGGGTTTAGCCTCTCTGATCTCGTGGTAGATCTACTCTTGTACTACCCATATCATCAATATTAATCAAGCAGGAGTAGGGTTTTACCTCCACCGTGAGGGCCCGAACCTGGGTAAAACATCGTGTCCCTTGTCTCCTGTTACCATCCGCCTAGACGCACAGTTGAGGATCCCCTACCCGAGATCCGCCGGTTTTGACACCGACAGTTACGCTGGGGACGCTTGATATTCACCCCCTTTATAGAGGGGTCAAGGCCTATCCCTTTCTTACCACGCTTGTGCCTTCCCGCCTCTCAAGTTCCAACACCCGAAGCTCAAGCTTAGGCACTTCGGATCTTCAATCATGTCTGTGTCCAACCTTCAAGGTTGGTGGATGACCTCCTATGTCACAGAGGAGGACATTGCGAAGCTCAGGGAGACCAGATATTTGACTGTCGACGTCAAGCACAGGCTTCCCGCCCCTGGGCAGGTCATTCCTACTCCCGAACCCAACGAGAGAGTCGTATTTGTTTCTCACTTCCTCCGAGGCTTGGGCTTTACTCTTGATCCCTTCATGAGAGGGCTCATGTTTAACTACGGGCTATATTTTCATGATCTAGCTCCGGATTCCATCCTCCACATCTCGTTGTTTATCGTCATGTGTGAAGCCTTCCTCCACATCACCCCACACTTTGGCCTATGGCTCAAGACCTTCCATGTGAAGCCGAAGGTGATTGAGGGGCGACACGCGGAGTGTGGAGGCGCTGTAATAAGCAGAAACGCCGATGTTCCATGGCCATAAGGTTCCTTCCCGGAGGTGTCCGATTTGTGGCAACGGAGGTGGTTCTATGTCACAGCTCCCCGAGGCACAACGTGGGTGGCTGCCCCTGCCTTCCGTTCGCGTCCTCCGCCTCAACTGGCGTCGTGGGCCAATGTGGGACTGGACTGGGGGCCTGCTAATGACGTACCGACATTGTAGAGCCGTATTCGGGAGCTTCTTGAGAGGGATATTGATATTGTCAGAATCATTCAGGTAATGCTAGTTCGGCGGATCCTGCCGTGCAAACGTCAGCCTCTCCGGATGTGGGAGTTCAATCTGGAAGGTCCGCGAACCATTCAGCACTTCTTCGGCATGACGCTCGAAGGGATTTAAAAGTTATTCTTCGGACCACAAGTAAGGTGTCCGGACACCATCGAGGATGCGGGCCTGCGCTGCAACAGCCCAGATACCCAAGTAAGTAACCCTGTAACCGAACACTTTGCTTATGATTAATACAACATTATTCTGAAAACTTGTCCGCGGCCAGGATTGGCTCAGCAAGGCAGAGAGGATCAGGTGTCCGGCCCCACTTCCCGAAGGCTCGCCTAGTCCTGCAATAGCCATGATGCTTAGCCGTGCACTAAGCCAAGCGACCTCTGGGAAAGGGTAAGGGAAGAATAGAGAAGCCGAACTCCACACATTGCACATCCAAACCGGGGGAATTACTGTCTCCATGAAGGAGGATAATCGGGGAGGTTTTTCCAAGGTTTCCTCCCCCTGCGGGAAGAAAAGGGCTGCCTTCGAAGACTTGGAGACGGTGGTGCCTAAGCAAGGGAAGAAAGCTTCACCAGGGGGCCCTGCCCCAAAGGGCTTCCACACCGCACCATGCCCGCAAACAGGCCAGCCCTCCACCGAGTTGTAAGTTAATAAACAAGAAGCTATCGCTTTTTCCTCTGAGAACAATAACCAGGATCTTTTTTTGGCAGTCCGGCTAGTAGCTCATCAAAACAGGGTTCGTCTTCGGGGATCTTCTTCCGGAGATGATGGACAGTGAAACCGCACCTACCTCTCCGCCCCATGGGGCAGGTGACCTTGAGGTGTCATCATGGAGGATCCCCAATCCACTAAGGCCGAAAGCTAACACTTTGGATGCCCCGAGCCTGGCGCGTTCGGCTCCCATGGAGGGCAATAAGAAGTGTCCGGGACAGTCCGGTGCCCGGCCGAACATACTAATGGGCCTCCTGGAGCAAGCTGCTCTCTCAGAGGATCACCGTACGCTAATGGGTACGGTGTTGGAGAAGATTTCATCCGCCACAAACGGGTTAAATGAAGATTTTGGAAGCTTGCTCAAAGGCTTCGAGGTACGCGATGAAATACGTAATTTTTTGTTATACCGCACGCGCTAGGTGTGCTCCGTCTAGATAGTAGCCCCTGAGACTTTGGTTGCCAGCCCTAGGCAGCAAACGGAGGATCACACTCTCAGGTAATGATCGTACTGCATTCATGTGCAGGTGGCTAAGGGTCCGGCGGTAGACCAAACCTCTGAATTCGCCGAACTGAGGCGACAGATTGATGTGGTGGATGCCGACATCACACTTGTAAACAAGCGGCTTGACGAGTCACAGAGTATGTGCTCGTTTTTTCCTTATTTGTTTAGGAAATATTAAGAGGATTGTAATATTAATATGGTATTATGTGGCTGCAGGCGGAGCTGCTGCCCTTGAGGCCGTGAGGGTGGAACTTGCCCTAGCCAAGGAACAAGCCCGGGCTAGCAATGCGGCTGCCCTAAAGGCAGCCGAAGATTTGAGAGCCGAACAGGCTGCTCATCGCCGAAGCGAAGAAAAGATAGCCGAGATGGCTGTGGAGCTGAGGACGCCGCCGGCCGGTATGAGCTTCTTGAGGAGAATGAGGAAAAGGTGGTTGACCTGAAGAAGGCCCTGGATGCGGCCAAGGAGACGCGCTTTGAGATTAGAGCTGTGCGGGAGAAGCTTCGACAGGCCGGAGACATCACGACTGGAAGCCCTTCTTTGTTGCGGATGAAGTTTCGAGTCCCCAAGTACGCTCCTCTGATCAGCTTATGAGCGCTGCAGAGGCGTATGAGGATCTGGCGAAAAGTGTAGCTGATCCGACCAAGTTCTTCAAGGATCAAAAAGATAATGACATAGAATGGTTGTTCTGGTCACAATTTAATGCTCCAATGTGCCCGCTGCCATTGAGTGAGAGGATGGCTGCTATAGCCGAGCTCCATAGGTTGTCCGGTCTTGCCATGAGGTCGGTAGTAGACCATCTATGGACAAAAGTACCAAGACCAGGCAGTTATTTTGGTTGAGTGCAACAATTCCTTGGCGCTGTATCGAGAATCGATGCCATGAGGAGGTCAGCGTGCATAGAGGGTGCGCGGATGGCTCTTGCTCGTGTTAAGACGTATTCGGCAGATATGAAGGCCACCGGCATTGCAACCCATAGTCTGGCAGGAAGCCAGGACCCAGCTGAACACTATTTTGAGCAGGTTATAAAAGGTGCCGTATAATAGAGGCTCAGTGCTCGAAGAATGTCATGTTCGAGTGACAAGTAGATTAATTGTAAACAATTATGTGTTAATTAAAGAGGCTGTGTTTATACCTTCGCCTGAAAGTGTTATAAAGCCTCCTGTGCGGCCATTTATGTATGCATATAACTTGAAAGTTAGCAGTCATTGGCTTTAGCCCCCACACATATAATGCGGGGGTGTTCAAAAAAATAATATGCGTAATCACACATGATCCAACATCTTGGTCCATTAAGGAGGTGATCACAAGTCGAACCAGGCAACCGGACAATATAGCTGTAACACTTTCACTTAGCCATAGGAGTTTAACGGTGGGGATACTATGTAGCCCCTGGTACTTCCACGTGCATCCGGATAGGGGCGCGTACGTATGTGACCGGGAAATGGTCCTTCGTTAATGCAGAGGAATCCTATAGATTCCAATGATTCCTCGAGTGGTTGACCAGTCTCTCACTATATCATGATAGTCAGTTTTCGGCTTTCTCTATTGATGTGCTCATCTAGAATAACCAGGGCACAATCGCAGTAGTTCTCCTTTGGACGCCTTAGCCGATAGAATGTAACATAAGGCAGCAAAGCCAGGAGCCGGGCAAACCCAACATTTTACCAAAGACATGATTTGGAGCTGATGCATATAATGCCAAACTCGCGACGCTGAACACCCCCGAAGGTATTCAGACTCTATAACATATACTGGGCTGAGCAACGCCCTTGATTATGAACCCTGTATTTCCAGGTACGTGCATTGATTTGTCGTCTCGAAATGCCTATAACGCCAGTATCCCCTGTGGGTGTATTGAATACCCATGGGATGTGAAGCAACAAAAGACAGTAGAGAAGGTTTACACAGGGGCTTCATCTAAAGAGAAACCTTTGAGCGGGGCCCTGCTGCACGTCTGCGCCTTTGTCTCTGTTGTGTCGTATCCTGGAAGGGTGTCCCACGAATAGTGTCTGTAAAAACGAAAACTCATGTAAAAGAGTAAGCGTGGGGGAAGTTGGTTATTCTCAATGGATGTTAGAAATATGAGATATTGGCCTATTAATAAGGCATGCCGAATTGTGGGCTTTATTACATGTTTGCAGCCCCTGGTACTATTTATGGGGATATATGTATAGCACCCAGCTCAGGTTTATCCAGGCTGTTGTTGACGGTGGTGCACTAGACTCGTTTAACCGTGTCCGTGGTCTTAACGACCGATCATGCGTCCTGGTGGGAGAGGCCGCTTAGTGTCCGGCTACAAGAGCCGCCGCATAATCTTCCGCACGTAAGGAGCGCTCTGTGTTTCCGCTAACAGTTATTACGCCACGTGGATGGGGCATCTTCAGTTTAAGGCGGGCGTAGTTCGGTATTGCGTTAAAGCAAGCGAAGGCCGTTCTTTCGAGTAATGCATGATATCCGCTGCTGAATGGAGCGATGTCGAAGAGTAGTTCCTCGCTTCTAAAGTTGTCGGGAGAACCGTATGCCACCTCTAATACGAGGGAGCCCCAGCAGCGGGCCTCAATGCCTGGTTCACTCCTTTAAAGGTGGTGTTACTTTGGCTTATTCTGGACGGGTCTATCCCCATCTTGCAGGCGATGTCCTGATATATCAGATTAATACTACTGCCGCCGTCCGTTAGGACTCGAGTGAGATGGTATCCGCCAATTATTGGGTCGAGCACCAAGGCAGCCGTTCCTCCGTGCCGGATACTGGTCGGGTGGTCCCTGTGATCAAAAGTGATCGGGCAGGCCGACCAGGGGTTGAATTTAGGGGCAACGGACTCTATGTAAGTTGCGTTGACCATGTTTACTGTTTTGACTTCTGGTGGGAATTTTTTCTATCCCCCGGTGTTCGGCTAGTGAGGCTCATCCTCGTATTCGCTCGGCGTTTCCCTTCCCTTGTGTTCGGCATTTAACTTGCCGGCCTGCTTGAAGACCCAACATTCTCTATGAGTATGATTTGCAAGTTTTTCGGGGGTGCCATGGATTTGGCACAATCTGTCCAGGACTTTATTCAGGCCGGACGGTCACTCTTTGCTACCTTTAAATGGCTTCTTTCTTTGACCGGGTCGAGAGACCCTGAATCTGGCGTTGACCGCCGTGTTGTCCGGAGTGTCTTCAATTTTCCGACACTTGTTCTTATGGCGCCGTGGCTTCCCGTTGCCATCTCAAATTTCAGATGTGCCTAGGTCACTGGTGCCTCTACGGGCTAACCAGCTGTCTTTGCCCGCACAAAAGTGGGTCATAAGGCTTGTTAAGGCTGCCATCGTCCTTGGCTTTTCTTGCCTGAGGGTTCTGGCCAGCCACTCGCCCCGGATACTGTGCTTAAAGGCCACGAGGGCTTCGGCATCCGGACAGTCGACAATTTGATTCTTCTTAGTGAGAAATATGTTCCAAAGCTTGCGGGCTGACTCTCCGGGCTGTTGTATTATGTGACTTAAATCCCCAAGTTCCTCGCAGCATCCGATTGAATTTTCGTGGAGGATTTTCAACCAGTGCCGAGATGGCCCTTTCAACTTGAGGGGAAGGTACTTGATGGCGTGGAGGTCATCCCCATGAGCCATGTGGATGTGGAGGATAAAATCTTCAATCCAGACCCCAGGGTTTGTCATTCCGTCATATGCCTCTATGTTCACGGGTTTGAATACCTGTGGAAATTTGTGATCCAGCACCTCATCGGTGAAGCACAGAGGGTGCATAGCGCCTCTGTATCTGGACATGTCGCGGCATGCTATCGGCTGTTATTGTGTCTGGTGTTGATTCTGAACTGGTGCTCGATCAGTGTGATCATTTTTGTGACCATATTCCTGCGTCGGAGCATGTCCTTTGGATCCAAAGATGGACCTGGTCGCACCGGCCTTTTTGTCCAGGAGCTCACGTAAATCATGTGCGGCGTCAGTGGCTGCTCTATCGCCGCCATGAAGTGGTTGGTCTGGTCGATTGGTCATATTGTTCTTTGGCGGAATGGGCTCTGCAGCCTCATCATCGAATTCGAGCAACAACTTGCGTTTTGGGTAGCTCTTTGTGCGGCGATCGTCGCCACCTTTTCCTTTAGTGTCTAGCACCTTATTCCATCTTCAGTTGAGCGTATTTTGCCTGGCTTTAAGCCTTTGCTTCTGCTTATTTAGGCTCCTCGCTATGGCCATAAGCCTCCTGTGGAGGTTATCTTGTTCCAAACGTTTTTCCGGGATGATGAATGCATCGTGAACCGGACTGTCCTACTCTCCGGAGGCAGTTTGTTTAGTTCGGCCCTCGGGATCGCAGTGACCGGGCGTCTATTCAGCGTGGCCTGGCTCTTCTTGCTCCATCACTGGGTTCATATTGTTGCCTTTGAAGTCAACCAGAGTGTCATTTTTCCTTGCGCTATTATCGCTGTTTTTACTGTGACTGGACTTAGAGCGGCGACTCCGCCGTCGTTTTGGCTTTTATCCGGGGGGTTTATCCTTCGTTGTGTCCTTTTTTTCACCGTTGTCCTCCTTAGGCGTGTCCACCATGTAGATGTCATATGATGAAGTGGAGGTCCAGTGCCCCATGGGCGGTGGTTCCAGATTGTCCCCTGCATCGATGTCCATACCATCGATGTTGTCGGAGTTGAAATCAAGCATGTCTGTTAGGTCATCGATAGTAGCTATGAAGTGGGTGGTGGGTGGGAGGCGATTTTCTTCGTCGTCTGTATCCCACTCGGGCCGGACATTGTTCGGCGAAGAGTCTTCTAACAAAGAGAGAGACCTTAATGAATTTAGCACATCGCCAAAGGGGGAGTGTTGAAAGATATCTGCGGCGGTGAACTCCATTACTGGAGCCCAATCGGACTCGATGGGCCCGGGCGCAAGCGGTTCGGAACCCACATCCGAACACAAGTCCGGGGGTCCGGTGATGCAGATTCCCTTAACAGCAGAATCTGTGTTCGGCTCTACCGCCAAAGAGTATGTGGCCTCCGTGGCGGGGTCCATACACCCGTCCTCAAACAATGCTATCTGCCCCAGATTTAGGTCCAGAGCAGTTGTAAGGGCGATATCCCGAATACTGTCCGACATCAGATTTAAGTCATGCCCGTCGTGACTGTTCGACGCTCCTGATGTAGGCCCGAATCAGTCGAAGATCAAGGCTCCGCGGATATCAGCCGTGTAATTCAAGTTTCCGAACCTGACCTGATGGCCAGGGGCGTAGTTGTCGATCTGCTCCAGATGGCCAAGCGAGTTGGCCTGCAGTGCGAACCCGCCGAACACGAAGATCTGTCCGGGGAGAAAAGTCTCACCCTGGACTGCGTTGTTGAAGGTTGAGGGAGCCATCAAGCCTTACAGCAATGAATAGAGGAACTCTCAAACAAAGCACCAATGTCGGTGTCAAAACCGGCGGATCTCGGGTAGGGGGTCCCGAACTGTGAGTCTAAGGCTAATGGTAACAGGAGACTGGGGACATGATGTTTACCCAGGTTCGGGCCCTCTCGATGGAGGTAATACCCTACTTCCTGCTTGATTGATCTTGATAATATAGTATTACAAGAGTTGATCTACCACGAGATCGTAGAGTTTAAACCCTAGAAGCTAGCCTATGGTTATGATCGTTGTTCGACGGACTAAACCCTCCGGCTTATATAGACACCGAAGAGGGCTAGGGTTACGCAGAGTCGGTTACAGAGATGGAGATCTATCATCTGAATCGCCAAGCTTGTCTTCCACGCAAAAGAGAGTCCCATCCGGACACGGGACGAAGTCTTCAATCCTGTATCTTCACAGTCCAACGGTCCGGCGAAAGCATATGGTCCGGCTGTCCGGATACCCCCTTATCCAGGACTCCCTGACCCCCACCTTGGCCGCCTCCTCCTCCTTTGACTCCTCGGGGGTTCCGGTAACCTCCCGGTACTGCGATAAATGCCCGAACTCACCAGGAACCATTTTGATGTCCAAACATAGCCATCCAATATATCGATCTTTATGTCTCGATCATTTCCAAACTCCTCGTCATGTCCGTGATCATATCCGGGACTCCGAACTATCTTCGGTACATCAAAACACTTAAACTCATAATACCGATCGTCCCCGAACGTTAAACGTGCGGACCCTATGGGTTCGAGAACTATGTAGACATGACCAAGACATGTCTCCAGTCAATAACCAATAGCGTAACCTGGATGCTCATATTGGCTCCTACATATTCTACGAAGATCTTTGTCGGTCAAACCGCATAACAACATATGTAGTTCCCTTTGACATAGGTACGTTACTTGCTCGAGATTCCATCGTCGGTATCTCAATACCTATTTCAATCTCGTTACCGGCAAGTCTCTTTACTCGTTCCAGAACGCATCATCCTGTAACTAACTCATTAGTCACATTGATTGCAAGGCTTATAGTGATGTGTGATACGTCCATTTTGCATCATGCTTTATATCGATATTTATTGCATTATGGGCTGTTGATACACGTTTTATCACAATACTTATGCCTATTCTCCCTTATTTTACAAGGTTTACCTGAAGAGGGAGAATGCCAGCAGTTGGAATTGTGGGCTGGAAAAGGACCAAATATTAGAGACCTATTCTACAAAACTCCAAAAGTCCTAAAACTCCACGAAAGTTATTTTTGGAATTAATAAAAAATACTGAGCAAAGAGAATACCGAGGGGGGCCACCCTCTGTCCACGAGGGTGGGGGCGTGCCATACCCCCTGGGCGCGCCCCCTGCCTCGTGGGCCCCCTGGCAACCCTCCGGTGGTCATCTTCTGCTATATGAAGTATTTTACCCTGAAAAAATCATAAGCAAG
Organism: Triticum aestivum; assembly: GCF_018294505.1. NCBI lineage: Eukaryota > Viridiplantae > Streptophyta > Magnoliopsida > Poales > Poaceae > Triticum > Triticum aestivum. The sequence goes on from NC_057810.1 coordinate 114,138,500, forward strand.
CTTTCAGGATGAGACACCACCGCCACGAAGCGGAACCTTGGCAAAACCAATCTAGGGCTCTGGCAGAGCTGTTTTGCCGGGGGAAACATCCCTTCGGGAGGGGGAAATCATCACCATTGTCATCACCCTCGATCTTCTTAGCAGGAGGGGGTTAATCTCCATCAACATCTTCACCAACACCATCTCCTCTCAAACCCTAGTTCATTTCTTGTATTCAATCTTTGTCTCAAAACCTCGGATTGGTACCTGTGGGTTGCTAGTAGTGTTGATTACTCCTTGTAGTTGATGCTAGTTGGTTTATTCGGTGGAAGATCATATGTTCAGATATTATATGCATATTAATACCCCTCTGAATATGAACATGAATATGATTCGTGAGTAGTTACGTTTGTTCCTGAGGACATGGGAGAAGTCTTGCTATAAGTAGTCATGTGAATTTGATATTTGTTCGATATTTTGCTGAGATGAATGTTGTCTCTCCTCTAGTGGTGTTATCTGAATGTTGACTACATGAAACTTCACCATTGTTTGGGCCTAGAGGAAGGCATTGGGAAGTAATAAGTAGATGATGGGTTGCTTCATAAGGGGCTGATTTGGATCCATATGTTTCATGCTATGGTTAGGTTTACCTTAATACTTCTTTTGTAGTTGAAGACGCTTGCAATATGGGTTAATCATAAGTGGGATGCTTGTCCAAGAAAGGGCAGTACCCCCTATTCAAGAATTCATCCGATTAACTAGTTAACTTGTCGATTAATCCCTACTCATAGGGTCACTGAGTAGCCTATAAACCGATAAATCGACCGATTAATTGATTAAATGGTCGATTAACTTGCCGATTAGCCGATTAATCCCCTACTCACCAGCCAACCGAGCAGCTACCAGTTAATGATTTCCTCAACAATGGCAGTACCCAAGCACTGGTACACCCACTTACCAAATTATTAAAGTAACGAACATGAATCATATGAGCGTGATGAAAACTAGCTTGACAATAATTCCCATGTGTCCTTCGGAGCGCTTTTCTCTATATAGGAATTTGTCCGGGCTTGTCCTTTGCTACAAAAAGGATTGGGCCACCTTGCTGCACATTATTTACTTTCATTACTTGTTACCCGTTACAAATTACCTTATCAGAAAACTATCTGCTACTGATAATTTCAGTGCTTCCAGAGAATACCTTACTGAAAACAGCTTGTCATTTCCTTCTGTTCCTCGTTGGGTTCGACACTCTTACTTATTGAAAGGACTACGATAGATCCCCTACACTTGTGGGTCATCAAGACTCTTTTCTGGCATCGTTGCCGGGGAGTGAAGCGCCTTTGGTAAGTGGAACTTGGTAAGGAAAATTTATAAAGTGTGCTGAAATTTACTGTCACTTGTTACTATGGAACATAATCCTTTGAGGGGCTTGTTAGGGGTATCTTCACCCCGACCAGCAGAGCAAAGAGTTGCTCCTCAACCTACTGAACCTACTGAAAATGTTTGCTTTGAAATTCCTTTGGGTATGGTAGATAAACTGCTAGCTAATCCTTTTACAGGAGATGGAACATTGCATCCCAACTTGCACCTAATCTATGTGGATGAAGTTTGTGGATTATTTAAGCTTGCAGGTATGCCCGAACATGTTATCAAGAAGAAGGTCTTCCCTTTATGTTTGAAGGGAGAGGCATTGACATGGTTTAGGCTATGTGATGATATGAGATCATGGAACTACAACCGATTGAAATTGGAATTTCATCAGAAGTTTTATCCTATGCATCTTGTGCATCATGATCGTAATTACATATATAATTTTTGGCCTCGCAAAGGAGAAAGCATCTCTCAAGCTTGGGGGAGGCTTAAGTAAATCTTATATTCATGCCCCAATCATGAGCTCTCAAGAGAAATGATTATTCAAATTTTTTATGCTCGGCTTTCTCTCAACAATCGCTCCATGCTCAATACTTCTTGTATTGGTTCTTTTATGATGAAGACTATTGAATTTAGATAGGATTTATTGGAACGAATTAAATGCAACTCTGAAGATTGGGATCTCGACGAAGGTAAGGAGTCAGGTATGACATCTACGTTTGATTGTGTTAACTTTTTTATGGATACCCATGCTTTTCGTGAATTTAGCACTAAATATGGACTTGACTTTGAGATAGTAGCTTCTTTCTGTGAATCATTTGCTACTCATGTTGACCTCCCTAAGGAGAAGTGGTTTAAATATAATCCTCCCATTGAAGTAAAAGTATTTGCACCTATTAAAGTTGAAGAAAAGACTATCACTTATAATGGTCCTATTGTTCCTACTACCTATGTTGAGAAACCATCTTTCCCTGTTAGGATAAAGGATCATGCTAAAGCTTCAACTATGGTTCGTAAGAGTAATACTAGAACACCTACACCACCTGAGAAAATTAAAGTTAAACCTAGTATTTCTATGGTTAAAGATCTCTTGGCTGATAATATTGATGGGCATGTTATTTACTTCTATGATGAAGCTGCTAGAATTGCTAGACCCGATACTAAGAACAAACATAGACCTGTTATAGACATGCCTGTTATTTCTGTTAAAGTAGAAGATCATTGTTATAATGGCTTATGTGATATGGGTGCTAGTGCTAGTGCAATACATCATTCCTTATACAAATAAATTATGAATGATATTGCACCTACTGAGACAGAAGAAATTGATGTTACAATTAAGCTTGCCAATAGAGATACTGTTTCACCAGTTGGGATTGTTAGAGATGTTGAAGTCTTGTGCGGGAAAGTTAAATATCCTGTTGATTTTCTTGTTCTTGGTTCCCCACAAGATAGCTTTTGTCCCATCATATTTGGTAGACCCTTCTTTAATACTGTTAATGATAGGATAGATTGTGAAAAGGATGTTGTTACTATTGGTTTGGGGAATATGTCTCATGAATATAATTTTGCTAAATTTCGTAGACAACCCCATGATAAAGAATTGCCTAGTATGGATGAAATTATTAGTCTTTCTTCTATTGCCGTACCTCCTAATGATCCTTTAGAACAATATTTGCTAGACCATGAAAATGATATGTTTATGAATGAAAGAAGGGAGATAGATGAAGTATTCTTTAAACTGGGACCTATTTTGAAACACAACTTGCCTGTTGAAATTCTAGGGGATCCTCCACCACCCAAGGGTGATCCCGTGTTTGAGCTTAAACCACTACCTAATACTCTTAAATATGCTTATCTTGATGAAAAGAAGATATATCCTGTTATTATTAGTGCTAACCTTTCAGAGCGGGAATAGGAGAAATTATTGAAAACTCTGAAGAAGCACCATGCTGCTGTTGGATATACTCTTGATGAAGGGCATTAGTCCCACTCTATGCAAACACAAAATAAAATTAGAGAAAGACGCCAAACCAGTTATTGATCACCAATGGCGGTTAATACTAAAGCTCCTGGAAGCAGGTATAATTTATCCCGTTGCTGATAGTCAGTCGGTAAGTCATGTTCATTGTGTCCCTAAGAAGGGAGGTATTACTTTCGTTCCTAATGATAAAGATGAATTAATCCCGCAAAGAATTGTCACAGGTTATAGGATGGTAATGGATTTCCGCAAATTAAATAAAGCTACCAAGAAGGATCATTACCCTTTACCTTTTATTGATCAAATGCTAGAAAGATTGTCCAAACATACACATTTTTTTCTAGATGGTTACTCTGGTTTCTCCCAAATTCCTGTGTCAGCAGAGGATCAGGAAAATAGCACTTTTACTTGCCCTTTCGGTACTTTTGCTTATAGACGTATGCATTTTGGTTTATCTATTGCACCTGCTAGCTTTCAAAGATGCATGATGGCTATATTCTCTAACTTCTATGAAAAGATTGTTGAGGTTTTCATGGATGATTTCTCTGTTTATGGATCTTCTTTTGATGATTGCTTGAGCAATCTTGATCGAGTTTTGCAGAGATGCAAAGATACTAGTCTTGTCTTCAATTGGGAAAAGTGCCACTTTATGGTTAATGAAGATATTCTCTCAGGGCATAAAATTTCTGAAAGAGGTATTGAAGTTGATAAAGCTAAAATTGATGTTATTGAAAAGATGTCATGTCCCAAGGATATTAAAGGTATAAGAAGTTTCCTTGGTCATGCCGGTTCTTATAGGAGGTTCATTAAGGACTTCTCTAAAATGTCCAGGCCTCTGACTAATCTCTTAAAAAAGATATTCCTTTTGTCTTCGATGATGATTGTGTAGAAGCATTTGAAATACTTAAGAAAGCTTTGATTTCTGCACCTATTGTTCAGCCACCTGATTGGAATTTACCCTTTGAAATTATGTGTGATGCTAGTGATTATGTTGTAGGTGCTGTTCTAGGACAAAGAGTTGATAAGAAACTAAATGTTATTCAATATGCTAGTAAAACTCTAAACAGTGCTCAGAGAAATTATGCTACTACTGAAAAAGAATTTTTAGCATTTGTGTTTGCTTGTGATAAGTTTAGACCTTATATTTTTGATTCTAAAGTGACTATTCACACTGATCATGATGCTATTAAATATCTTATGGAAAAGAAAGATGCTAAACCTAGACTTATTAGATGGGTTCTCCTACTACAATAATTTGATTGGCATATCATTTATAGAAAGGGAGCTGAGAACCCCGTTGCAGACAACTTGTCTAGGTTAGAGAATGTTCTTGATGACCCACAACCTATTGATGATAGTTTTCCTAATGAACAATTAGCTATCATAAATGCTTCTCGTACTGCTCCATGGTACATTGATTATGCTAATTACATTGTTACCAAAATTATACCACCTAGTTTCACATACCAGCAAAAGAATAAGTATTTCTATGACTTAAGACATTATTTCTGGGATGAGCCACACCTCTATAAAGAAGGACTAGATGGTGTTATTAGATATTGGGTACCTAAGCATGAACAGGAACAGATCCTACGCAAGGGTCACTCCGAAGCTTATGGAGGACACCAAGCTGGAGATAGAACTGTGCATAAGGTATTGCAATCCGGTTTTTATTGGCCTACTCTCTTCAAGGATGACCGTAAGTTTGTCTTGTCTTGCGATGAATGTCAAAGAATTGGTAATATTAGTAGACGACAAGAAATGCCTATGAATTATTCTCTTGTCATTGAACCATTTGATGTTTGGGGCTTTTATTATATGGGACCGTTTCATTCCTCCAATGGGTATACACATATTTTAGTTGATGTTGATTACGTTACTAAGTGGGTAGACTCTATTCCAACTAGTAGTACTGATCATAACACCTCTATTAAGATGCTTAAAGAAGTTATTTTTCCAAGGTTTGGAGTCCCTAGATACCTAATGACTCATGGTGGTTCACATTTTATTCATGGTGCTTTTCGTAAAATGCTTGCTAAGTATGATGTTAATCATAGAATTGCATCTCCTTATCACCCACAGTTTAGTGGTCAAGTAGAACTGAGTAACATATAGCTTACATTGATTTTGCAAAAGACTATTAATAGATCTAGAAGGAATTGGTCCAAGAAACATGATGATGCATTATGGGCTTATAGAACTGCATATAAAAATCCTATGGGTATGTCTCCATATAAAATGGTTTAAGGAAAAGCATGTCACTTACCTCTCGAACTAGAACATAAGGCATATTGGGAAATTAAAGAGCTCAATTATGATTTCAAAATTGCTGGTGAGAAGAGGTTATTTGACATTAGCTCACTTGATGAATCGAGAACTCAAGCCTATGATAATGCCAAACTATTTAAAGAAAAAGTTAAAATATGGCATGACAAAAGGATACAAAAGTGTGAGTTTAATGTAGGAGATTATGTGTTGCTTTTCAACTCCTGTTTAAGATTTTTTTCAGGAAAACTCCTCTCTAAATGGGAAGTTCCTTATGTTATCGAGGAGTTTTATTGTTCCGGTGCTATAAAAATCAACAACTTCGAAGGCACAAGTCCAAAGGTGGTGAACGGTCAAAGAATCAAACATTATATCTCAGGTAATCCAATAAATGTTGAAACTAATGTTATTGAAACCGTAACACCGGAGGAATACATAAGGGACACTTTCCAGGATGCTTCAGACTCTGAAAAGGAATAGGTATGTGGTACGGTATGTAAACCGAGTCCAAAACAGTTGTTATAGGAGTTTTTCTCTGTTTTGGATTATTTAAGAAAATAGGAAAATAAGAAGTAGCCCTACCCCCCTGGGCGCGCCCTACCCCCCTGCCTTGTGGGCACCTCGTGTGCTCTCCGGACTCCGTTTTCTGGCATGATACTTCTTTTAGTCGGTAAAAATTCGTTATATAATCTCCCGAAGGTTTTGACCACCGTACCACGACGAAATTCTCTATTTTGTTTTGAGTTTTTTCTGCAGCAGACTTAGAGCAAGATGTCTTCTCAAGAGTCAATTGCAGAGAGTCGTGTGTCTCATCCGACACCAGGTCCAGGAGCAAACAGTGATGCCTACCACTTTGGGCCATCAACGGAGGAGGAGATGGATGCCGACTTGAAAAGGATAGATGCCATCGAGGAGGATCAAGAAGTTACCTCCCGTCTCCGAGCCGGAGTCATGATGGGGGAACTATAGAGCTCAACTATTCCAAACTCGATTATCCCCTCCAATGTTAGATTTATTTCTTATGAAAATATGAAAAAGAGTGTCACTTGTTCTCTAGCAACTATGCAACATCCATGGGTGAAAGGATTTCTAGCCGTCACGGGTAAGCTCTGTAAGGAAATAATGGACCTCAAGCAGCAAGTCAATAAGCTCGAGGAGGAGAATCATATCCTGAGGGGCATCATCGCCAAGAATATCACACCACACCCTCCGAAGAATGAGACATAATCACATGGATATGGGCACTCCCCTTGGCAACCGCCAAGCTTGGGGGAGGTGCCCCGGTATCGTATCACCATCATACTCCTATCTTTACCGTTTTTCTTAGTTTGATCCTTTTAGTAATATATTGATCTAGTAGAATAAAGTTTTAGAATGATCCAGTATTGAGTCTTGCTTTATGATTACTCTATGTAATCGAGTCTGTGAGCTTTATATAATAAAGAATAGTGTTGAGTCAACGGCTTTGCTTTCTTGTTATGATCTTGAGGGAATAAAAGAAAAAGAAAGAATAAAAAGAAATAAAGAGATCATATGGAGCTTATGGAGAGGAATGACTTCACATATAGAAAGTATGATGAATAAAAGTTGTTGAGAGTTGGCAAACATAGTTTTGGTCGTCGTTGCAATTAATAGGAAGTAATAAGTTTTCACATATAAATATACTATCTTGGACATCTTTTATGATTGTGAGCACTCATTAAAATATGACATGCTAAAGAGTTGATGTTGAACAAGGAAGACAACTTAATGGGTTATGTTTTCTTATATCTGAAAGAAAGTATATTTTCATGGATCATCCAACATGTTGAGCTTGCCTTTCCACCTCATGCTAGCCAAATTCATTGCACCAAGAAGATATATTACTTGTGCTTCCAAAATACCCTTAATCCTGGTTTTGCCATGAGAGTCCACCATATCTACCTATGGATTGAGTAAGATCCTTCAAGTAAGTTGTCATTGTTGTATGTAATAAAAATTTCTCTCTAAATATGTATGACTTATTAGTGTGGAGAAAATAAGCTTTATATGATCTTGTGATATGGAAGTAATAAAAGTGACGGACTGCATAATAAACATCTCTATCACAAGTGGCAATATAAAGTGACGTTATTTTGCATTAAGATTTTGTGCATCCAACCATAAAAGCACATGACAACCTCTGCCTCCATTTGCGAAGGGCCTATCTTTTATTTTCGTCTTATACATTATGCAAGAGTCATGGTGATCTTCACCTTTCCTTTTTATATTTTATCCTTTGGCAAGCACCTTGTGTTGGAAAGATCCTGATATATATATCCAATTGGATGTACGTTAGCATGAACTATTATTGTTGACATTACCCTTGAGGTAAAAGCTTGGGAGGCAACACTATAAGCCCCTATATTTCTCTGTGTCCGATTGAAACTTCATACCCATAAGTATTGCGTGAGTGTTAGAAATTTTGAAATACTAAATGATAGCTAAGTATGTGGCCTTGCTGAAAATCTCTTATATTGATTCTTTCCGATGTTGTGATAAATTGCAATTGCTTCAATGGCCAAGATTATAGTTTGTTAGTTTTCAATGAAGTTTCTGATTCATACTTGACATTGTGAATAGATTGTTACTTTAGCATAAGTAATCATATGACAAAATATATAGATGTTGCTCTTTTAAGAATGATCATGATGCCCTCATGTCCGTATTTTATTTTATCGACACCTCTATCTCTAAAGATGTGGACATATTTTTCGTTATCGGCTTCTGCTTGAGGACAAGCGAGGTCTAAGCTTGGGGGAGTTGATATGTCCATTTTGCATCATGCTTTTATGTTGATATTTATATCATTGTGGGCTGTTGTTACATGTTATATCACAATACTTATGCCTATTCTCCCATATTTTACAAGGTTTACATGAAGAGGGAGAATGCAGGCAGCTGGAATTCTGGGCTGGAAAAGGAGCAAATATTGGAAACCTATTCTGCACAGCTCCAAAAGGCCAGCAACTCCACGAAAGTCATTTTTGGATTTAATAAGAATTATTGGGCAAATAAAGTACCTGAGGGGGCCCACACCCTGGCCAGGAGGGTGGGGGGCGCCCCCCCCCCCCTATAGGGCGCGCCCCTGTCTCCTAGGCCCCCTGGTGGCCCCCAGGTGCCCATCTTCTGCTATATGAGGTGTTTTATCCTGGAAAAAATTAGAGGCAAGCTCACGAGACAAAACTCCATCGCCACAAGGCGGAACCTTGGCGGAACCAATCTAGGGCTCCGACAGAGCTGTTCTGCCAGGGAAACATCCCTCCGGGAGGGGGAAATCATCATAATCATCGTCACCAACGATCCTCTCATCGGGAGGGGGTCAATCTCCATCAACATCTTCATCAACACCATCTCCTATACAAACCCTAGTCCATCTCTTGTATCTAATCTTGTATCAAAACCACAAATTGGTACCTGTGGGTTGCTAGTAGTGTTGATTACTCCTTGTAGTTGATGCTAATTGGTTTACTTGGTGGAAGATCATATGTTCAGATCCTTTATGCATATTATTACCCCTCTAATTATGAACATGAATATGCTTTGTGAGTAGTTACATTCGTTCCTGAGGACATGGGTGATTTCTTGCTATTAGTAGTCATGTGAATTTGGTATTCGTTCGATATTTTGATGAGATGTATGTTGTCTCTCCTCTAGTGGTGTTATGTGAACGTCGACCAACGAAAAGATTTTTCTTTTACCCGAGGTGGTACTAAATTTTTGCGCTTTCATGTGCTAGAAAAGAAAATCGGGTTGTCCAGATTTCGTGCCTGGGCCGGGCGTTGAGCCCAGTGCAGCAAGGCCACTTATTTTCCTACGCACACAGCTGGCTGAACCCTATTTACCGCACAGAGCGTCAAATACCCAAAGATTCGCACAGGTCACCCAACACTGGGCCGGCCCAGTTTCGTTTTATCCTGTATTATGTTCTTTTTCTCTTTCTTTCTCTTTTTCTTTCCTTATTATTTTTAGGTTTTACCCTTCCAAGTTTAATTTAATTTTTTTCCTAATAAATTCGAAATTTTCAAAAAAAAACTCAGAATTTCAATTTTTGGTTCAGGTTTTCGACCACTTTTCCAAATTCTAAAAAAATTTGTTTTAAAACGATTCAGAACTTTGTTTTTTTTCATATGAAATTTGTTCAAAATAAAAAAGTTTTCCAATTTTTCAATATATATATATATATTTTTTCTGCAATTATTCACAATTTCCAATGTTTCTTTTTGCATTTTAAAAAATGTTTCAATTTTGAAAATGTTGTTTTGAAATGTTTACCAAATTAAAATAATTTTCTTAATGGAATAAACAGTTTCAAAAAATTCTGAATGTACAAAACATGTTACAATTTTAATAAATTGTTAACTAATTCAAAAAATGTTCAGGTTATTATGAAAAGGTTCATGTTTTCAGAATTGTTTTGTGCATTTGGAGAAATATTATAATTTAAACAAATTCTCATGTCTTTTGGAAATATTCAGAATTTTCAAAAAACTATTTGAAATTTCAGAAAATGTTCATGTTTCAAAGAATATACGCAAATTCATTCCTATTTTCTATGATAGTTTTGAAAAAAAGATTTGTTTCAAAGCTGATGTTGAATTATGTTCTTAAATATCCGCGGTTGCCATTGGTCAATGGAACGTGTTTGTTCAAAAAGAAAAATGGGTTGTACAGATTTCGTACCAGGGACGCGCGTTGAGGCCCAGTGCTGCAAGGCGCACACAGCTGGCAGCACCCTATTTACCGCTCAGAGCGTCAAATACTGAAAGTTTCGCACATGTCGCCCAATACTGGTCCGGCCCATTTTTGTTTTATCATGCATTTTGTATTTTTCCTCTTTCTTTTCTTTTTTTCCTAATTATTTTTATGTTTTACCCTTCCAAGTTTAATTTCGTTTTTTTTCTTTTCCAATAAATTCGAAGTTTTCAAAAAACCTCATAATTTCATTTTTTGGTTCATGTTTTCAATAAATATTCCAATTTTTTTAAAAAAATTGTTTTATAAAAGTTCAGAACTTTGTTTTTGTTCTGAAATTTTTCAAAATAAAATAAAAGTTCCCAAGTTTTCAAAAACTATTTATATTTTCCGCAATTATTCACAATTTCCAATGTTTCTTTTTGCATTTAGAAAAATGTTTCAAATTTGAGAATGTTTTTTTGTGTGAAATGGTTACGAAATTAAAATAATTTTCTTAATTGAAAAAACATTTTCAAAAAATTTCTGAATGTTCAAAACATGTTACCATTAAAAAAATTCACTAATTCAAAAAATGTTCAGTTTATTATAAAAGGTTTATGTTTTAAGAATTGTTTCATGAATTTAAGAAAATATATTCCAATTTAAAATTTTGCTCATGTCTTTTGGGAATATTTAGAATTTTCAAAAACTGTTTGAAATTTAAAAAATGTTCATGTTTCAAAGAATATACGCAAATTCATTCTTAATTTTTATGATAGGTTTGAAAAAGATTGAAATATGTTTCAAATCAGATGTTGCATTATGTTCTTACATATCTGCGCTTGCCATTGGTCAATAGAACGTGTTTATTCAACTAGCTAGCAGCATGTCGTCGAGTCTTTGATTTATGCGCTGCAATTAGTAATACATTTGGTTACGCCGTGATAGGAGACGCCGACCAACCCCACCACTATCAAGATCTCGTCGGCCAAACATGACCCACGAGAAGATCGTAGCTCCTAGCTCTGTCGGCCACCGCTAGGGAGACTATTTTTGGAGGACAAATCATTTCTCTCTCGTTGCTTCTCGTAATAAATATCTCCCGTTCCAACGCACGGGCATATGCGCTAGTTATAGACCTATTCTACACAACTCTGAAAGTCCTAAAACTCCATGAAAGTTAATTTTGGAATTAATAAAAAATACTGAGCGAAGAAAATACCGAGGGAGGCCACCCTCTGTCCACGAGGGTGGGGGCGTGCCCTACCCCCCTGGGGGCGCCCCCTGCCTCGTGGGCCCCCTGGTAGCCCTCAAGTGGCCAACTTTTTCTATGTGAAGTCTTCTACCCTGAAAAAATCATAAGCAAGCTTTCAGGACGAGACTCCGCCGCCACGAGGCGGAACCTTGGCGGAACCAATCTAGGGCTCTGGCGGAGCTATTCTGCCGGTGAAACATCCCTCCGGGAGAGGGAAATCATCACCATCATCATCACCATCGATCCTCCTAGTGGGAGGGGGTCAATCTCCATCAACATCTTCACCAGCACCATCTCCTCTCAAACCCTAGTTCATCTCTTGTATTCAATCTTTGTCTCAAAACCTGGGATTAGTACATGTGGGTTGCTAGTAGTGTTGATTACTCCTTGTAGTTGATGCTAGTTGGTTTATTCGGTGGAGGATCATATGTTCAGATCCTATATGCATATTAATACCCCTCTGATTATGAACATGAATATAATTTGTGAGTAGTTACGTTTGTTCCTGAGGACATGGGAGAAGTCTTGCTATAAGTAGTCATGTGAATTTGGTATTCATTCGATATTTTGGTGAGATGTATGTTGTCTCTCCTCTAATGGTGTTATGTGAACGTTGACTACATGACACTTCACCATTGTTTGGGCCTAGAGGAAGGCATTGGGAATTAATAAGTAGATGATGGGTTGCTAGACAGACAGAAGCTTAAACCCTAGTTTATGAGGTGCTTCGTAAGGGGCTGATTTGGATCCATATGTTTCATGCTATAGTTACCAAGAAAGGGCAGTACCAAGCATTGGTCTACCCACATACCAAATTATCAAAGTAACGAATGTGAATCATATGAGCGTGATGAAAACTAGCTTGACGATAATTCCCATGTGTCCTCGGGAGCGCTTTTGTAACGCCCCGGATACAACTTTCCATATTCGTAACTCCAACTCTTGCCTTTTCCGGAGATGCTATATGATATTTCCTTCGTGGTTGGGTTATATCTGTTGTTTTGCATTTTGTTCTTGTTATGCATCTCATCTCATGTCATCATCTACATTTCATCCGCATGTTTTTCAAAACTTGCATCCGTTCGGGTTCTGTCGGTTCTCTCCGTTGTCCATTCCGAGTCCAGACACTCTCGCACGCGCCCGCGGCACCTCCGAAATATTATTTTATAAGTGGCATAAAAATGTTCTCGGAATGGGTTGCAACTTGTCGTGCAGTCTTATTATAGTGTAGACACGCCGCCTGCCAAGTTTCGTCGCATTCGGAGTCCGTTTGACTGCCCAACCGTTAAATATAACCGCGATATAGTCGGTATATTTGCGTCGGACGTTTTCGGTCTCTGGAAACTGTTGCCGGGCTGCCTTCTCTTCTCTCTTCTCAGCCCAACCCCCCCCCCCCCCCCGCACAACCCATCTAACCCATCTTAAACCCCCCCTTATCTTCGTCGACCTCTCTCAGACCCCTCACGCGCGTCCGAAACCTGCCCCGAACCCGACCCGCTCGGTCATCACCGTTGGATCCGAATCATCCCCAAACATCCCGAAAACATCTCTGTTTTCTTATTTGGACTCCCTACCTATGTTTTTCTCGACCGTTCGATTTTAATCGGAGGGTCCATTTTTCCCCTAAGCTAGTCCACCTAGCTACTTATATAAACCAACCTAACCTAACCCTTGTCTACCCAGTCCCATCCGCGCCGCCGCCGCTCTCTTTCTCGGGATCCATCCCCACCTACCGCAGCCAACGACACCCAGATCCGATCCATCCATCCGCAGTGCCACCCACCTCCCTCGTTTTCGTCACCGGCCCAACCAGCGCCTCCACTCGATCCCTGGCCGCCTCCTGCCCGGGCGTTTCCTCCTCCCTGCCTCGCTCAAATCCAAAGGAGAGGAGCTCCTCCTCGACCATGCCGACCACCTCGCCGGTGTACAGCACCCTCGGAGCCCCGAGTCCCGTGCCCTTCACCGCCTCCCGTGCGCCTCTGCTCATGCCTAAGCACGGACGCCTCGCCGTCTCCCTGCCTTGCCCGCATCCGCGCAACGGCAGCAGCACAGCCCGAGCCTCAGTCCGACCGTCGCCGGCGCGCCACTGCCGGAGCACCAGCAGGACCCTCGTGCTCCCCTTTCTCTCTCTGCCTTCTTCCCCTTCCCCTTTCTCAATTCTCTTTCTCTCTGTCTCGTCTTGGACAGGGAACCGATGGAGGCCGCCATGGCTTTGGAGTTTCACCACCTCCCCATCGCCTGGATCCATTGCTCCGCGCCCGTCCAAGGCCTTCCTCGCCCGGATCCGCCCAACTCTGGCCTCCCTCGCCTCTCCCGCGTCACCGGAGCCCCGTGTCCAAGCCCCGGTGACCCCTCCTGGACCTGCTGCTGCCGCCAAGTTCGCCTGCCTTGGCCTCTGCATCCCCTGCTTCGAGCAGCAGTTCGGGATCGAGCGGACCCGCTCGCCCGATCGTTGACCTCCGCGGCCTACTGCTACCTCTCCACGAGCTGGGCTTGGCTCATGGGTGAGGACGCGCCCAGCCCCTCTCCTGTGCACTGCTGGGCCAGCCAGATTCGGCCCACGCATATTTTTTTCCGTGCCCTGCGAATTTTGCCATTTATCCTAAAAACTGCATATTTACAGTTTGGACCCTAAACTTCATGCATATAATAATTCACAAACTGTGCATCGAATTAAAATGATTTATATATGTAAAATGCTCAGAAAATTGTGTAGTTTAATAATATGCCACTTTCATCTATGTTAAAATGTTTAAACTTGTTGTTTATTTAATTTGCATAAATCACATGCTAAAATGATTTATTTCATAACTAAATAACCGTAGCTCGGATTTAAATAAACTTTATATGTAAATAGGGTGGAAAAATGCCTAGATTAACATGGTGCACTTTGTTTTACTATTTAACAACTCTAAAATTGTGTTTAGGGAAGAACAGTACCAATCCCAAAATATGCATATGAGGATTTTCCGGAAATTGTTGTTTGTTACTTCCGGCCTCATTTAAACTTGCCTAGATAGGTAATTTCCATATGTTTCACCCCCTTGCCATGCTAATAAAATTTAATATTGTTGGGTACATAACCGAGATCAAACTAAATAATTGCATGTGGTGTTTTGTCAATATGCAACTCGTTGCATATTGAGCTCCACTTAACTTGTAGTATTGTTTGTTGCACTTTGCCATGCCATGCCTCATTAAACCGGACATGCATCATACTTGATTGTGCATCATGCCATGATTATGCTTGTGCATTTACCATGTTGTTTGTTTATTTCCGGTGTTGCTTCTTAGTTCCGGTAATGTTGCGATTGTGAGGATTCGTTCGACTACTTCCGTTCGTCTTCTTCATGGACTCGTTCTTCTTCCTTGCGGGATTTCAGGCAAGATGACCGCTACACTGGATCTCACTACTATCATTTCTATGCTAGTTGCTTCATTCTATCGCTATGCTGCGTTACCTATCTGTTGCTCTTCAAGCCTCCCAAAATGCCATGAACCTCTAACCTTTGACACCATTCCTAGCAAACCATTGTTTGGCTATGTTACAGCTTTGCTCAGCCCCTCTTATAGCGTCGTTAGTTGCAGGTGAAGTTGAAGATTGCTCCATGGTGGACAGGATTTTGGTTGGGATATCACAATATCTCTTATATTATTAATGCATCTATATATTTGGTAAAGGATGGAAGGCTCGGCCTTATGCCTGGTGTTTTGTTCCAGTCTTGCCACCCTAGTTTCCGTCATACCGGTGTTATGTTCCCGGATTTTGTGTTCCTTACGCGGTCGGGTGATTTATGGGACCCCCTTGACAGTTCGCTTTGAATAAAACTCCTCCAGCAAGGCCCAACATTGACTTTTACCATTTGCCTCACCACCACCTACTTTTCCCTTGGGAGTAATTAACCCAAGGGTCATCTTTATTACAGCCCCCCCGGGCCAGTGCTTGTCTAAGTGTTGGTCCGAACCAGAGCCACTTGCAGTGCCACCTCAGGGAAACACGAGGTCTGGTTTTAGTTGTACGTAGTGTTTGACGTAAGTAGGAGTTCAGGATCACTTCTTGATCATTACTAGTTGACGACCGTTCCTTTTGCTCTCTTCTCGCTCTTATTTGCATATGTTAGCTACCATATATGCTTAGACGCTGCTGCAACCTCACCACTTTACCCCTTCCTTTCCTATTAAGCTTTGCTAGTCTTGATACCCACGGTAATGGGATTGCTGAGTCCTCGTGGCTCATAGATTACTACAACAACAGTTGCAGATACGGGTTATGCGATGATCATGACGCGAGAGCGATGCTTGCTTGTCTTGGAGTTCTTCTTCTGCTCCTTCTTCGATCAGGGGATAGGTTCCAGGTCGGCAGCCTGGGCTAGCAGGGTGGATGTCGTTTGAGTTTCTGTTTGTGATTCATCCGTAGTCGGATGATTCTCTGATGTATTGTGATGTTGTATTTGAGTGGCATTGTATGACTTATGTATGTATCCCCATCTATTATGTAATGTTGATGTAATGATATCCACCTTGCAAAAGGTTTCATTATGCCGGTCTATCCTTGGTGGGACCATCGAGTTCCTTTTGGATAGGGTCGCATATTGGGCGTGACAAGTTGGTATCAGAGCCTCGACCGACCATAGGAACCCCCTTGATTGTTGGCCGTTGTTGAGTCTAGGAGAAAACCATTTTGAGTCTTAGGATTATATATATCGGAGAGTAGGATTGTTTTTACTCCTCAGCCCCCTTCGTCGCTCTGGTGAGGTCTCCTGACGTAGATGTTTTGTCTTTCCTCTCCTCAAATTTCACTAATTTTTTTTAGGATCACGCGGGTATCTTGGAATTGTTCCGATGGTTTTGTGATGAGAACATTTTTCTTGGTGCCTCCTGTCTATTATGTGGCATTGACCCGGGGAGTTGAGCTCCGAGGTGTTCTCGTCACAATTTTATCATTGCAGTTCTGGAATACCTAAGTTTTGCCAACATCAAAAATCTGTTTTATGCAGTTGTTGGTGAGATAACCTCGATGTCACCCAGTACTGGGGAGTTCGGGAGTATTGCCATAACTCGTATAACGGATGCTTTTCGAAGGTTGAGGTACACGATTTCCGAAGGTTTCTTGGTTATGTGTTGACGGATGGATACAGCTGGATGTAGGTATTGTTAATTTGGGTGAGAAATATTGCTTCCCCTGTATCCCCAACACCAGATTGCATAACCAGAAAGTTTCGGGAGTTTTACAGGTGGGAATTCAAGTAGCTCCTAGAATATCTTTCCGACAGATGCATGATATGGGATTGGGTAAATCTCTATCATATGTATTTGTTCCGGCTAATTCTGCAAGCCAAATCCTTTGTTTTGTTTTATTTGTGGTATTCGAGTTGCTTCGAAGTCAAATGTTGAATCCATACCTTTCAAGCGGTGTTCTCATATTTCTATGGGAGTACTAATCCTTCTTGATCACTGAGGTTGTCATGTCAACCCTTTTCCAACCGGTGTGCTTCTCTTCATGTGGATCCGATCATTTTCAACATCCGCAAGATCAACTCTAAGTTTTCTCACCGGTGTTTGTTTCATCCATCCCAAGTTGTCTTTCTTTTCCCCCACCCTCCCACCCTTTTCTTCAAGGACTCATATATTTTAATTAAGTATCCATTTATTCATGTGAAGTTTCTCCATTCTTTTCCTGTCAATGTTCTTATCCGGTGATTTCCCTTGAAGATGCTCAACAGTTTCAAGTTCATCATCCTCCATTCTCTTTTCTTCTCCTGTGGATCCAATTCAAGCTTGCGGTTTGATCATACTCTTTTCCTTGTTGCAAATGCTTTTCCATATCGGTGCACCTCCTAATCTTTCACTTCTCGCTATTCATTTGTTCTGGAGTGCTGAAGATATCTCAGAAGATTTGTGTTTCCATTCTTAATCCGTTGAATCTATTTGGAGATCATTATCTCATTCAAGCCATTTAATTCTACTGGTGCAATCTCCTTTTCAAGTAATCATTTCAATGGTGTTCCTTTTCAGTGGGCCCTAACCCACAGGTCTTTTCCCAGGATCTTACTTGACTCTTCGAATTATCAGGAGTGATTCTCAAATTCATTTCCAAGTTTGACATAAGAATGAATTTTCATCAGTCACATGCCTTCTCCAAGGTCGTTTTCAAATTCTTTTAATCTTTGGTTCAACCCTTCCTTTTTTTTATCATTCTCCCGGAGTATCTCAACAATTCATGGTGGTTCTCATCATCATTCTCAAAATTTGAAGATCGAAGAAGAGTTTCTCTTAAATCTTGCTCCATTCTCTTCAAGATTCATGGTTCTAGCTTCATGCCATTCTCATAATTGTTTTCGATTTTCATAATTCTTTTCTTATCATCCGGAGTATTTCGTGAGTTCTTTCCATTTTATTCCTACGAAGGCCATCATTTCGGGTTTATTCATTCTCAGCTTTTAGCTCTCCTTCTACATATCTTACCGGTGCATCGTTCAAATACCCTCTAATTAGTTCATGATTCCTTTGTTCTCATGTATCTAAATCCCCTCAAGTATCTTCATTCGTTTTCAAATTCTTCCCGGTGAATTGTGCCTTTGTTACTTTCATTTTCAATTCTTATGGTGGTTCGTTCAAGATTTCACTTCCTTCGTTATCATATCAATTCATTCGTTGTTTCCAAATCCCACTGGTGGCTCCATCAATACCTTCTCAAGATTGCGCTATATCCCTCTTAATCCTTTCTACGAGAATAAGTAGTATGCCAAATCCGTTGCTTGTCATTAATTAAATTTGATGAAGGATAAGCATACAATAAATCTTATTCTTATTTCCTCGACGTGACTCAATTCTTTTGATGGAGATTATTCATGATGAATAAATTCTTGATTACAAGTGAGTCATCTTTCTTTCCGGAGTTGGTCATCATATCACATTCTCGGTTCGAGAGGCTTCATCTTTCTTTTCAGAGTTCCAAGCTCTCTCAATTATCTCGTCGCGAAGCTCCATCTAAATCATTGCAAGGGTTCACCTTGTGTTTCCAACTTCTCTTTCTTTCTATCATCCTTTTATTACCGGAGTTCTTCATGGAGGCTCTACATGGTGGTTCATCAAGGATTCTTTTAATTCTTCAATTGTTCTTCAAGATTTCTCTCGAGGTGGTGATCCATCAAGCTACACTTAAAAATAAACATGGTGCTCAACACATGTTTTATTTTTAGGAGTTAAAGTATTCTTGATCTTGCATTTCGAAGTGCAATTCGTTCTACCTTATCATTTGAGGTGGTGTTATGCCATTCTTGATAATTTTGAGTTCATGTTTCTTGATTCACATGTTCTCAAGAATGAGGTATTTTAAATCCATCAATCTCTTCTTTGGAGTTATCTGTTGGAAATATGCCCTAGAGGCAATAATAAATTGATTATTATTATATTTCCTTGTTCATGATAATCGTTTATTATCCATGCTAGAATTGTATTGATAGGAAACTCAGATACATGTGTGGATACATAGACAACACCATGTCCCTAGTAAGCCTCTAGTTGACTAGCTCGTTGATCAATAGATGGTTACGGTTTCCTGACCATGGACATTGGATGTCATTGATAACGGGATCACATAATTAGGAGAATGATGTGATGGACAAGACCCAATCCTAAGCCTAGCACAAGATCATGTAGTTCGTATGCTAAAGCTTTTCTAATGTCAAGTATCATTTCCTTAGACCATGAGATTGTGCAACTCCCGGATACCGTAGGAGTGCTTTGGGTGTGCCAAACGTCACAACGTAACTGGGTGGCTATAAAGGTACACTACGGGTATCTCTGAAAGTGTCTGTTGGGTTGGCACGAATCGAGATTGGGATTTTGTCACTCCGTGTAAACGGAGAGGTATCTCTGGGCCCACTCGGTAGGACATCATCATAATGTGCACAATGTGACCAAGGGGTTGATCACGGGATGATGTGTTACGGAACGAGTAAAGAGACTTGCCGGTAACGAGATTGAACAAGGTATCGGTATACCGACGATCGAATCTCGGGCAAGTACCATACCGCTAGACAAAGGGAATTGTATACGGGATTGATTGAGTCCTTGACATCGTGGTTCATCCGATGAGATCATCGTGGAACATGTGGGAGCCAACATGGGTATCCAGATCCCGCTGTTGGTTATTGACCGGAGAACATCTCGGTCATGACTACATGTCTCCCGAACCCGTAGGGTCTACACACTTAAGGTTCGATGACGCTAGGGTTATAAAGGAAGTTTGTATGTGGTTACCGAATGTTGTTCGGAGTCCCGGATGAGATCCCGGACGTCACGAGGAGTTCCGGAATGGTCCGGAGGTAAAGATTTATATATAGGAAGTCCTGTTTCGGCCATCGGGACAAGTTTCGGGGTCATCGGTATTGTACCGGGACCACCGGAAGGGTCCCGGGGGCCCACCGGGTGGGGCCACCTGCCCCGGGGGGCCACATGGGCTGTAGGGGGTGCGCCTTGGCCTACATGGGCCAAGGGCACCAGCCCCTAGAGGCCCATGCGCCAAGATATAGGAAAAAGGGGAGAGTCCTAAAGGGGGAAGGCACCTCCGAGGTGCCTTGGGGAGGATGGACTCCTCCCCCCTCTTAGCCGCACCCCTTCCTTGGAGGAAGGGGCAAGGCTGCGCCTCCCCCCTCTCCCCTGCCCCTATATATAGTGGAGGGGAGGGAGGGCATCCATACCTGAGCCCTTGGCGCCTCCCTCCCTCCCGTGACACCTCCTCCTCTCCCGTAGGTGCTTGGCGAAGCCCTGCAGGATTGCCACGCTCCTCCATCACCACCACGCCGTTGTGCTGCTGCTGGATGGAGTCTTCCTCAACCTCTCCCTCTCTCCTTGCTGGATCAAGGCGTGGGAGACATCGTCGAGCTGTACGTGTGTTGAACGCGGAGGTGCCGTCCGTTCGGCACTAGGATCATCGGTGATCTGAATCACGACGAGTACGACTCCATCAACCCCGTTCACTTGAACGCTTCCGCTTAGCGATCTACAAGGGTATGTAGATGCACTCTCCTTTCTACTCGTTGCTGGTCTCTCCATAGATAGATCTTGGTGATACGTAGGAAATTTTTGAATTTCTGCTACGTTCCCCAACAGTGGCATCATGAGCTAGGTCTATTGCGTAGATTCTTTGCACGAGTAGAACACAAAGTAGTTGTGGGCGTCGATATTGTTCAATATGCTTGCCGTTACTAGTCTTATCTTGATTCGGCGGCATCGTGGGATGAAGCGGCCCGGACCAACCTTACACGTACGCTTACGTGAGACCGGTTCCACCGACAAACATGCACTAGTTGCATAAGGTGGCTGGCGGGTGTCTGTCTCTCCCACTTTAGTCGGATCGGATTCGATGAAAAGGGTCCTTATGAAGGGTAAATAGCAATTGGCATATCACGTTGTGGTTCATGCGTAGGTAAGAAACGTTCTTGCTAGAAACCCATAGCAGCCACGTAAAACATGCAAACAACAATTAGAGGACGTCTAACTTGTTTTTGCAGGGTATGCTATGTGATGTGATATGGCCAAAAAGGATGTGATGAATGATATATGTGATGTATGAGATTGATCATGTTCTTGTAATAGGAATCACGACTTGCATGTCGATGAGTATGACAACCGGCAGGAGCCATAGGAGTTGTCTTTATTTATTTGTGACCTGCGTGTCAACTTAAACGTCATGTAATTACTTTACTTTATTGCTAACCGTTAGCCATAGTAGTAGAAGTAATAGTTGGCGAGGCAACTTCATGAAGACACGATGGAGATCATGATGATGGAGATCATGGTGTCATGCCGGTGACGATGATGATCATGGAGCCCCGAAGATGGAGATCAAAAGGAGCAAAGTGATGATGGCCATATCATGTCACTATTTGATTGCATGTGATGTTTATCATGTTTATACATCTTATTTGCTTAGAACGACGGTAGTAAATAAGATGATCCCTTACAACAATTTCAAGAAGTGTTCTCCCCTAACTGTGCACCGTTGCGACAGTTCGTGTTTCGAAGCACCACGTGATGATCGGGTGTTAGATTCTAACGTTCACATACAACGGGTGTAAGACAGATTTACACACGCGAAACACTTAGGGTTAACTTGACGAGCCTAGCATGTACAGACATGGCCTCGGAACACGGAGACCGAAAGGTCGAACATGAGTCGTATAGAAGATACGATCAACATGAAGATGTTCACCGATGATGACTAGTCCGTCTCACGTGATGATCGGACACGGCCTAGTTTGACTCGGATCATGTAATCACTTAGATGACTAGAGGGATGTCTATCTGAGTGGGAGTTCATAAGATGAACTTAATTATCCTGAACATAGTCAAAAGGTTTTTGCAAATTATGTCGTAGCTCACGCTATAGTTCTACTGTTTAGATATGTTCCTAGAGAAAAATTAGTTGAAAGTTGATAGTAGCAATTATGCGGACTAGGTCCGTAAACTGAGGATTGTCCTCATTGCTTCATAGAAGGCTTATGTCCTTAATGCACCGCTCAGTGTGCTGAACCTCGAACGTTGTCTGTGGTTGTTGCGAACATCTGACATACACGTTTTGATAACTACGTGATAGTTCAGTTAAACGGTTTAGAGTTGAGGCACCAAAGACGTTTTTGAAACATCGCGAAACATATGAGATGTTTTGAGGGCTGAAATTGGGATTTCAGGCTCGTGCCCATGTCAAGAGGTATAAGACCTCCGATGACTTTCTTAACCTGCAAACTAAGGAGAAAAGCTCAATTGTTGAGCTTGTGCTCAGATTGTCTGAGTACAACAATCATTTGAATCGAGTGGGAGTTGATCTTCCAGATAAGACAGTGATGGTTCTCCAAAGTCATTGCCACCAAGCTGTTAGAGCTTCGTGATGAACTATAACATATCAGGGATAGATATGATGATCCTTGAGGTATTCGCGATGTTTGACACCGCGAAAGTAGAAATCAAGAAGGAGCATCAATTGTTGATGGTTGGTGAAACCACTAGTTTCAAGAAGGGCAAGGGCAAGAAGGGATACTTCATGAAACGGCAAATCAGCTGCTGCTCTAGTGAAGAAACCCAAGGTAAAACCCAAACCCGAGACTAAGTGCTTCTGTAATAAGGGGAACAACCACTAGAGCAGAATTACCCTAGATACTTGGTAGATAAGAAGGCTGGCAAGGTCGATAGAAGTATATTGGATATACATTGTGTTAATGTGTACTTTGCTAGTACTCCTAGTAGCACCAGGGTATTAGATACCGGTTCGGTTGCTAAGTGTTAGTAACTCGAAACAAAAGGCTACGGAATAAACGGAGACTAGCTAAAGGTGAGCTGACGATATGTGTTGGAAGTTTTTCCAAGCTTGATATGATCAAGCATCGCACGCTCCCTCTACCAAAGAGATTGGTGTTAAACCTAAATAATTGTTATTTGGTGTTTGCGTTGAGCATAGACATGATTGGATTACGTCTATCGCAATACGGTTATTCATTTAAGGAGAATAATGGTTACTCTGTTTATTTGAATAATACCTTCAATGGTCTTACACCTAAAATGAATGGTTTATTAAATCTCGATCGTAGTGATACACATGTTCATGCCAAAAGATAGTAATGATAGTACCACCTACTTGTGGCACTGCCACGTAAGTCATATCGGTATAAAACGCATGAAGAAGCTCCATATTGATGGATCTTTGGGCTCACTCGTTTTTGAAAAGTTTGAGACATGCGAACCATGTCTATTGGTGTATATGCATGAAGAAACTCCATGCAAATGGACCGTTTTGACTCACTTGATTTTGAATCACTTGGGACATGCAAATCATACCACATGGGCAAGATGACTGAAAAGCCTCGTTTTCAGTAAGATGGAACAAGATAGCAACTTGTTGGAAGTAACACATTTTGATGTGTGCAGTCCAATGAGTGCTGAGGCATGCAGTGAATATCGTTATGTTCTTACTTCACAGATGATTCGAGTAGATGTTGAGTATATTTACTTGATGAATCACGAGTCTGAATTATTGAAAGGTTCAAGTAATTTCAGTGTGAAGTTGAAAGATCGTCGTGACAAGAGGATAAAAGATCTATGATATGATCATAGAGATGAATATCTGAATCACGAGTTTGGCACAGAATTAAGACATTGTGGAAATTGTTTCACAACTGATACAGCCTGGAACACCATAGTGTGATGGTGTGTCCAAACGTCATAGTTGCACCCTATTGGATATGGTGCATACCATGATGTCTCTTATCGAATTACCACTATCGTTCATGGGTTAGGCATTAGAGACAACCACATTCACTTTAAATAGGGCACCACGTAATTCCGATGAGATGACACCGTATGAATTATGGTTTAGAGAAACCTAAGTTGTCGTTTCTTAAAGTTTGGGGCTGCGACGCTTATGTGAAAAGTTTCAGGGATAAGCTCGAACCCAAAGCGGATAAATGCATCTTCATAGGACACCCAAAACAGTTGGGTATACCTCCTAATTCAGATCCGAAAGCAATAAGGATTGTTTCTAGAATCGGGTCCTTTCTCGAGGAAAAGTTTCTCTCGAAAAGTTGAGTGGGAGGATGGTGGAGACTTGATGAGGTTATTGAACCGTCACTTCAACAAGTGTGTAGCAGGGCACAGGAAGTTGTTCCTGTGGCACGTACACCAACTGAAGTGGAAGCTTATGATAGTGATCATGAAACTTCGGATCAAGTCACTACCAAACCTCGTGGGATGACAAGGATGCGTACTACTTCAGAGTGGTACGTAATCCTGTCTTGGAAGTCATGTTGCTAGACAACAATGAACCTACGAGCTATGGAGAAGCGATGGTGGGCCCGGATTCCGATAAATGGCTCAAGGCCATAAAACCCGAGAGAGGATCCATGTATGAAAACAAAGTGTAGACTTTGGAAGAACTACTTGATGGTCGTAAGGCTGTTAGGTACATATGGATTTTGAAAGGAAGACAGACAATGATGGTAAGTGTCACCATTGAGAAAGCTCGACTTGTCGTTAAGATGTTTTTCGACAAGTTCAAGGAGTTGACTACGATGAGACTTTCTCACTCGTAGCGATGCTAAGAGTCTGTTGGAATTATATTAGCAATTACTGCATTATTTATGAAATCTTGCAGATAGGATGTCAAAACATTGTTTCCTCGACGATTCTTGAGGAAAGGTTGTATGTGATACAACCGGAAGGTTTTGTCTATCCTGAAATATGCTAATAAGTATGCAAAGCTCCAGCAATCCTTCTGAGGACTGGAGTGAGCATCTCGGAGTTGGAATGTATGCTTTGATGATGATCAAAGATTTTGGGTGTATACAAAGTTTATGAGAAACTTGTATTTCCAAAGAAGTGAGTGGGAGCACTATAGAATTTCTGATGAGTATATGTTGTTGACATATTAATGATCAGAAATGACGTAGAATTTCTGGAAAGCATATAGGGTTATTTGGAAAGTGTTTTCAATGGAAAACCTGGATTAAGCTACTTGAACATTGAGCATCAAGATCTATAAGGATAGATCAAAACGCTTAATAGTACTTTCAAATGAGCACATGCCTTGACGTGATCTTGAAGGTGTTCAAGATGGATCAGTCAAAGAAGGAGTTCTTGCCTGAGTTGTAAGGTATGAAGTTAAGACTTAAAGCTCGACCATGGCAGAATAGAGAGAAAGGAACGAAGGTCGTCCCCTATGCTTAAGACATAGGCTCTACAGTATGCTATGCTGTGTACCGCACCTGAAGTGTGCTTTACCATGAGTCAGTCAAGGGGTACAAGAGTGATCCAAGAATGGATCACAGGACAGCGGTCAAAGTTATCCTTAGTAACTAGTGGACTAAGGAATTTTCTCAATTATGGAGGTGGTAAAAGAGTTCGTCGTAAAGGGTTACGTCGATGCAAGCTTAACACCTATCCGGATAGCTCTGAGTAGAGATACCGGATACGTATAATGGAGCAACAATTTAGAATAGCTCCAAGTAGAACAGTTATTTGGAATAGCTCCAAATAGAACGTGGTAGCTGCATCTAGGAGATGACATAGAGATTTGTAAAGCACACACGGATCTGAAAGGTTCAGACCCGTTGACTATAACCTCTCTCACAAGCATAACATGATCAAACCCAGAACTCATCGAGTGTTAATCACATGGTAAATGTGAACTAGATTATTGACTCTAGTAAACTCTTTGGGTGTTAGTCACATGGGGATGTGACCTTGAGTGTTAATCACATATCGATGTGAACTAGATTATTGACTCTAGTGCAAGTGGGAGACTGTTGGAAATATGCCCTAGAGGCAATAATAAATTGATTATTATTATATTTCCTTGTTCATGATAATCGTTTATTATCCATGCTAGAATTGTATTGATAGGAAACTCAGATACATGTGTGGATACATAGACAACACCATGTCCCTAGTAAGCCTCTAGTTGACTAGCTCGTTAATCAATAGATGGTTACGGTTTCCTGACCATGGACATTGGATGTCGTTGATAACGGGATCACATCATTAGGAGAATGATGTGATGGACAAGACCCAATCCTAAGCCTAGCACAAGATCATGTAGTTCGTATGCTAAAGCTTTTCTAATGTCAAGTATCATTTCCTTAGACCATGAGATTGTGCAACTCCCGGATACCGTAGGAGTGCTTTGGGTGTGCCAAACGTCACAACGTAACTGGGTGGCTATAAAGGTACACTACGGGTATCTCTGAAAGTGTCTGTTGGGTTGGCACGAATCGAGATTGGGATTTTGTCACTCCGTGTAAACGGAGAGGTATCTCTGGGCCCACTCGGTAGGACATCATCATAATGTGCACAATGTGACCAAGGGGTTGATCACGGGATGATGTGTTACGGAACGAGTAAAGAGACTTGCCGGTAACGAGATTGAACAAGGTATCGGTATACCGACGATCGAATCTCGGGCAAGTACCATACCGCTAGACAAAGGGAATTGTATACGGGATTGATTGAGTCCTTGACATCGTGGTTCATCCGATGAGATCATCGTGGAACATGTGGGAGCCAACATGGGTATCCAGATCCCGCTGTTGGTTATTGACCGGAGAACATCTCGGTCATGACTACATGTCTCCCGAACCCGTAGGGTCTACACACTTAAGGTTCGATGACGCTAGGGTTATAAAGGAAGTTTGTATGTGGTTACCGAATGTTGTTCGGAGTCCCGGATGAGATCCCGGACGTCACGAGGAGTTCCGGAATGGTCCGGAGGTAAAGATTTATATATAGGAAGTCCTGTTTCGGCCATCGGGACAAGTTTCGGGGTCATCGGTATTGTACCGGGACCACCGGAAGGGTCCCGGGGGCCCACCGGGTGGGGCCACCTGCCCCGGGGGGCCACATGGGCTGTAGGGGGTGCGCCTTGGCCTACATGGGCCAAGGGCACCAGCCCCTAGAGGCCCATGCGCCAAGATATAGGAAAAAGGGGAGAGTCCTAAAGGGGGAAGGCACCTCCGAGGTGCCTTGGGGAGGATGGACTCCTCCCCCCTCTTAGCCGCACCCCTTCCTTGGAGGAAGGGGCAAGGCTGCGCCTCCCCCCTCTCCCCTGCCCCTATATATAGTGGAGGGGAGGGAGGGCATCCATACCTGAGCCCTTGGCGCCTCCCTCCCTCCCGTGACACCTCCTCCTCTCCCGTAGGTGCTTGGCGAAGCCCTGCAGGATTGCCACGCTCCTCCATCACCACCACGCCGTTGTGCTGCTGCTGGATGGAGTCTTCCTCAACCTCTCCCTCTCTCCTTGCTGGATCAAGGCGTGGGAGACATCGTCGAGCTGTACGTGTGTTGAACGCGGAGGTGCCGTCCGTTCGGCACTAGGATCATCGGTGATCTGAATCACGACGAGTACGACTCCATCAACCCCGTTCACTTGAACGCTTCCGCTTAGCGATCTACAAGGGTATGTAGATGCACTCTCCTTTCTACTCGTTGCTGGTCTCTCCATAGATAGATCTTGGTGATACGTAGGAAATTTTTTGAATTTCTGCTACGTTCCCCAACATTATCTTGGTATAGATTTCACCTAAAGCCTTCCATTGGGAATGTTGCTCTTTGTGGTGACTATCAATGATCCAATTTTATCCTTCTCATCTCGCCGAAGAAGTTTTTCATCTCTTTGGTGCTCTCAGTCAATTCAATTGTTTTTCGTTAGTGGCCGGTTGTCACCTCATCATTTTGAGATGTTTGCCATAAGCCCATAATAAGCTTGTGCTTTTCGTTGTTGATTTTCCAACAACTCCGTTCAATCCTTCTTTGCAAGGATGCTTTCCAAGTTCATTTGTGGCAGAAATTGTCATTTTCTTCTCCACCCCTTTATCCCAACAATCTAGCTTCTATTCTTTAGTTCCGGAGGCATTGTCATGATGCTCTTTTCACTCATCATCTCGATTTGAGGATCGTGTTCTTTCCATGCTTATCCGTTTAACCGGAGTGTTGTGTCTATCATTCCTCTTTTAACCGGAGTCTCAACCAAGTGCTTTCATTTTGCCAAGTTCAAATTATATGCCTTGCATGTTCAACCGGAGTGCTACCCGAATTCTTCCTCTCTCATCTTGTTTTAACCGGTGTGGTTTTGAATTCTATCTTGTCCATTAAACTCTTGAGTCATGTCTTTGCAACCTTCAAGTTCTCATAATGTTCCTTGTTCCTCTTTTCTAACGGATTGTTTGCAATCTCGTTCATCTCTAATTGCTCAACCTCTCAAGGTTCATGGTTTCACTCGTTTGTCAAAGAAGCAACTTAGTTTTACCTCTTCTGTTCCTCTTCCTTTTCCCTCCGGTGCCATCCTAGATCTCGGGACGAGATCCTCTCGTAGTGGTGGAGTGTTGTAACGCCCCGGATACAACTTTCCATATTCGTAACTCCAACTCTTGCATTTTCCGGAGATGCTATATGATATTTCCTTCGTGGTTGGGTTGTATCTGTTGTTTTGCATTTTGTTCTTTTTATGCATCTCATCTCACGCCATCATCTGCATTTCATCCGCATGTTTTTCAAAACTTGCATCCGTTCGGGTTCCGCCGGTTCTCTCCGTTGTCCGTTCCGAGTCCAGACACTCTCGCACGCGCCCGCGGCACCTCCGAAATATTATTTTATAAGTGGCATAAAAATGTTCTCGGAATGGGTTGCAACTTGTCGTGCGGTCTTATTATAGTGTAGACAGGCCGCCTGCCAAGTTTTGTCGCATTCGGAGTCCGTTTGACTGCCCAACCGTTAAATATAACTACGATATAGTCGGTATATTTACGTCGAACGTTTTCGGTCTCTGGAAACTGTTGCCGGGCTGCCTTCTCTTCTCTCTTCTCAGCCCAACCCCCCTCCGCACAGCCCATCTAACCCGTCTTAAACCCCCTTGTCTTCGTCGACCTCTCTCAGAACCCTCGCGCGCGTCCGAAACCTGCCCCGAACCCGACCCGCTCGGTCGTCACCGTTGGATCCAAATCATCCCCAAACATCCCGAAAACATCTCTGTTTTCTTATTTGGACTCCCTACCTATGTTTTTCTCGACCGTTCGATTTTAATCGGAGGGTCCATTTTTCCCCTAAGCTAGTCCACCTAGCTACTTATATAAACCAACCTAGCCTAACCCTAGTCTACCCAGTCCCATCCGCGCCGCCGCCGCACTCTTTCTCGGGATCCATCCCCACCTACCGCAGCCAACCACACCCAGATCCGATCCATCCATCCGCAGCGCCACCCACCTCCCTCGTTTTCTTCACCGGCCCAACCAGCGCCTCCACTAGATCCCTGGCCACCTCCTGCCCGGGCGTTTCCTCCTCCCTACCTCGCTCGAATCCAAAGGAGAGGAGTTCCTCCTCGACCATGCCGACCACCTCGCTGGAGTACAGCACCCTCGGAGCCCCGAGTCCCGTGCCTTTCGCCGCCTCCCGTGTGCCTCTGCTCATGCCTAAGCATGAGCCCCGCGTCCGTGCAACGGCAGCAGCACAGCCCGAGCCTCAGTCCGACCGTCGCCGGCGCGCCACCGCCGGAGCACCAGCAGGACCCTCGTGCTCCCCTTTCTCTCTCTACCTTCTTCCCCTTCCCCTTTCTCAACTCTCTTTCTCTCTGTCTTGTTTTGGACAGGGAACCGATGGAGGCCGCCATGGCTTTGGAGTTTCACCACCTCCCCATCGTCTGGATCCGTTGCTCCGCGCCCGTCCAAGGCCTTCCTTGCCCGGATCCGCCCAACTCTGGCCTCCCTCGCCTCTCACGCGTCACCGGAGCCCCATGTCCAAGCCCCGGCGACCCCTCCTGGACCTGCTGCTGCCGCCAAGTTCGCCTGCCGCGGCCTCTGCTTCCCCTGCTTCGAGCAGCAGTTCGGGATCGAGCGCGCCCGCTCGCCCAATCGTTGACCTCCGCGGCCTACTGCTACCTCTCCACGAGCTGGGCTTGGCCCATGGGTGAGGACGCGCCCAGCCCCTCTCCTGTGCACTGCTGGGCCAGACAGATTCGGCCCACGCATATTTTTTTCCGTGCCCTGCGAATTTTGCCATTTATCCTAAAAACTGCATATTTACAGTTTGGACCCTAAACTTCATGCATATAATAATACACAAACTATGCATCGGATTAAAATGATTTATATATGTAAAATGCTCAGAAAATTGTGTAGTTTAATAATATGCCACTTTCATCTATGTTAAAATGTTTAAACTTGTTGTTTATTTAATTTGCATAAATCACATGCTAAAATGATTTATTTCATAACTAAATAACCGTAGCTCGGATTTAAATAAACTTTATATGTAAATGGGGTGGAAAAATGCCTAGATTAACATGGTGCACTTTGTTTTACTGTTTAACAACTCTAAAATTGTGTTTAGGGCAGAACAGTACCAATCCCAAAATATGCATATGAGGATTTTCCGGAAATTGTTGTTTGTTACTTCCGGCCTCATTTAAACTTGCCTAGATAGGTAATTTCCATATGTTTCACCCCCTTGCCATGCTAATAACATTTAATATTGTTGGGTACATAACCGAGATCAAACTAAATAATTGCATGTGGTGTTTTGTCAATATGCAACTCGTTGCATATTGAGCTCCACTTAACTTGTAGTATTGTTTGTTGCACTTTCCCATGCCATGCCTCATTAAACCGGACATGAATCATACTTGATTGTGCATCATGCCATGATTATGCTTGTGCATTTACCATGTTGTTTGTTTCCTTCCTGTGTTGCTTCTTAGTTCCGGTAATGTTGCGATTGTGAGGATTCGTTCGACTACTTCCGTTCGTCTTCTTCATGGACTCGTTCTTCTTCCTTGCGGGATTTTAGGCAAGATGACCGCTACCCTGGATCTCACTACTATCATTGCTATGCTAGTTGCTTCCTTCTATCGCTATGCTGCGTTACCTATCTGTTGCTCTTCAAGCCTCCCAAAATGCCATGAACCTCTAACCTTTGACACCATTCCTAGCAAACAATTGTTTGGCTACGTTACCGCTTTGCTCAGCCCCTCTTATAGCGTTGTTAGTTGCAGGTGAAGTTGAAGATTGCTCCATGGTGGACAGGATTTTGGTTGGGATATCACAATATCTCTTATATTATTAATGCATCTATATATTTGGTAAAGGGTGGAAGGCTCGGCCTTATGCCTGGTGTTTTGTTCCACACTTGTTGCCCTAGTTTCCATCATACCGGTGTTATGTTCCCGGATTTTGCGTTCCTTACGTGGTCGGGTGATTTATGGGACCCCCTTGACAGTTCGCTTTGAATAAAACTCCTCCAGCAAGGCCCAACATTGACTTTTACCATTTGCCTCACCACCACCTACTTTTCCCTTGGGAGTAATTAACCCAAGGGTCATCTTTATTACAGCCCCCCCGGGCCAGTGCTTGTCTAAGTGTTGGTCCGAACCAGAGCCACATGCGGCGCCACCTCGGGGAAACTCGAGGTCTGGTTTTAGTTGTACGTAGTGTTCATCCGGTGTTGTCCTGAGAACGAGATATGTGCAGCTCCTATCGGGATTGTCGGTGCATCGGGCGGTCTTTCTGGTCTTGTTTTACCATTATCGAAATGTCTTGTAAACCGGGATTTCGAGTCTGATCGGGTCTTCCTGGGAGAAGGTCTATTCCTTCATTGATCGCGAGAGCTTGTCATGGGCTAAGTTGGGACACCCTTGCAGGTATAATCTTTCGAAAGTCGTGCCTGCGGTTATAGGCAGATGGGAATTTGTTAATGTCCGGTTGTAGATAACTTGACACCAGATCCGAATTAAAACGCATCAACCGCGTGTGTAGCCATGATGGTCTCTTCTCGGCGGAGTCCGGGAAGTGAACACGGTTTTTGGGTTATGTTTGACGTAAGTAGGAGTTCAGGATCACTTCTTGATCATTACTAGTTGACGACCGTTCCTTTTGCTCTCTTCTCGCTCTTATTTGCGTATGTTAGCCACCATATATGCTTAGACGCTGCTGCAACCTCACCACTTTACCCCTTCCTTTCCTATTAAGCTTTGCTAGTCTTGATACCCATGGTGATGGGATTGCTGAGTCCTCGTGGCTCACAGATTACTACAACAACAGTTGCAGGTACGGGTTATGCGATGATCATGACGCGAGAGCAATGCTTGCTTGTCTTGGAGTTCTTCTTCTACTCCTTCTTCGATCAGGGGATAGGTTCCAGGTCGGCAGCCTGGGCTAGCAGGGTGGATGTCGTTTGAGTTTCTGTTTGTGATTCATCCGTAGTCGGATGATGCTCTGATGTATTGTGATGTTGTATTCGAGTGGCATTGTATGCCTTATGTATGTATCCCCATCTATTATGTAATGTTGATGTAATGATATCCACCTTCCAAAAGCGTTTCAATATGCGGGTCTATCCTTGGTGGGACCTTCGAGTTCCTTTTGGATAGGGTCGCATATTGGGCGTGACAGCTTTTCTCTTTATAAGAATTTGTCCGGGCTTGTCCTTTGCTACAAAAAGGATTGGGCCACCTTGCTGCACCTTATTTACTTTCATTACTTGTTACCCGTTAAAATTGCCTTATCAAAAAACTATCTGCTACCGATAATTTCAGTGCTTGGAGAGAATACCTTACTGAAAACCGCTTGTCATTTCCTTCTGCTCCTCATTGGGTTCGACACTCTTACTTATCGAAAGGACTATGATAGATCCCCTAAACTTTTGGGTCATCAATGTGCATCACCGAGACGGCCCAAAGATACCTCTCCGACAATTAATGTGACAAATCCTAATCTCGATCTATGCCAACTCAACAAACACCATTGGAGACACCTGTAGAGCACCTTTATAATCACCCAGTTACGTTGTGACATTTGGTAGCACACAAAGTGTTCCTCCGGTATTCGGGAGTTGCATAATCTCATAGTCATAGAACATATATAAGTCATGAAGAAATCAATAACAACATACTAAACGATCAAGTGCTAAGCTAACGGAATGGATCAAGTGAATCACATCATTCTCTAATGATGTGATCCTGTTCATCAAATGGCAACTCATGTCTATGGATAGGAAACTTAACCATCTTTGATTAGTGAGCTAGTCAAGTAGAGGCATACTAGTGACACTATGTTTGTCTATGTATTCACACATGTATTAAGTTTCCAGTTAATACAATTATAGCATGAGTAATAAACATTTATCATGAATTAAGGAAATAAACAATAACTTTATAATTGCCTCTAGGACATATTTCCTTCAATCATAACCACTTGACTCAGCTCGGAGTTAATCTTCCTGATGATAGTGTCATTGACAAAGTTCTTCAATCTCTGCCACCAAGCAATAAAGGCTTCATGATGAACTATACTATGCAAGGGATGACAAAAACGATTCCCAAGCTCTTGCAATGCTAAAGGCTGCAGAGGTAGAAATCAAGAAGGAGCATCAAGTGTTGATGGTTAACAAAACCACTAGTTTTAAGAAAAAGAGCAAAGGGAAGAAGGAAACTTCAAGAAGAAAGGCAAGCAAGTTGTTGCTCAAGGGAAGAAGCCCAAGTCTGGACCTAAGCCTGAAACTAAGTGTTGATGTCTACTACACAACCTTTTCTTGTAGACGTTGTTGGGCCTCCAAGTGCAGAGGTCCGTAGGAGAGTAGAAAATTTCCCTAAAGTGGATGACCTAAGGTTTATCAATCCGTGGGAGGCGTAGATTGAACATGGTCTCTCTCAAACAACCCTGCAAGCAAATAACGAAGAGTCTCTTGTGTCTCCAACACACCCAATACAATGGTAAATTGTATAGGTGCACTAGTTCGGTGAAGAGATGGTGATACAAGTGCAATATGGATGGTAGATATAGGTTTTTGTAATCTGAAATTATAAAAATAGCAAGGTAACTAATGATAAAAGTGAGCACAATCGGTATTGCAATGCTTCAAAACAAGGCCTATGGTTCATACTTTCACTAGTGCAAGTTCTCTCAACAATAATAACATAACTGGATCATATAACTGTCCCTCAATATGCAACAAAGAGTCACTGCAAAGTCACTAATAGCGGACAACAAACGAAGAGATTAGTGTAGGGTACGAAACCACCTCATAGTTATTCTTTCTGATCAATCCATTGGGCTACTCCTATAAGTGTCACAAATAACACCTTAAGACACACATCAACCAAAACACTAATGTCACCTAGGTACTCTAATGTCACCTCAAGTATCCCTGGGTATGATTATACGATATGCATCGCACAATCTTAGGTTCATCTATTCAAACCAACACAAAGAACTTCAAAGAGTGCCCCAAAGTTTCTACCAAAGAGTCAAGACGAAAACATGTGCCAACCCCTATGCATAAGTTCACAAGGTCACTGAACCCACAAGTTGATCACCAAAACATACATCAAGTTAATCACGTGATATCCCATTGTCACCACAGATAAGAACATGCAAGACATACATCAAGTGTTCTCAAATCCTTAAAGACTCAATCCGATAAGATAACTTCAAAGGGAAAACTCAATCCATTACAAGAAGGTAGAGGGGGAGAAGAATTATAAGATCCAACTATAATAACAAAGCTCGCGGTACATCAAGTTCATGCCAAATCAAGAACACGAGAGAGAGAGAGAGAGAGAGAGAGATCAAACACATAGCTACTGGTACATACCCTCAGCCCCGAGAGTTAACTATTCCCTCCTCGTCATGGAGAGCACCGGGATGATGAAGATGGCCACTAGTGATGGATCCCCCTACGGCAGGGTGCCGGAACAGGGTCCCGATTGGTTTTTGGTGGCTACAGAGGCTTGCGGTGGCGGAACTCCCGATCTAGGTTTCTTTTCAGGGTTTCTGTATTTATAGGATTTTTTGGCGTCGGTCTCACGTGAAGGGGGGTCTCCGAGTCATCCATGAGATAGGGGGCGCGCCCAGGGGGGTAGGGCGCCCCCTCCACCATCGTGGATGGCTCGGGACTCTTCTGGCCCAAATATTTTACTTTGGGGGCTTCTTCTGGTCCATAAAAATTCATCAAAAATTGGCACATCAATTGGACTCCGTTTGGTATTCCTTTTTTGTAAAACTAAAAAACAAGGAAAAAACAAAAACTGGCACTGGGCTCTAGGTTAATAGGTTAGTCCCAAAAATCATATAAAATAGCATATAAATGCATATAAAACATGATAGATGGATAATGTAATAGCATGGAATAATCTAAAATTATAGATACGCTGGAGACGTATCAAGCATCGCCAAGCTTAATTACTTCTTGTCCTCGAGTAGGTAAATGACAAAAACAGAATTTTGATGTGGAATGCTACCTAACATATTTATCAATGCAATCTTCTCTACTGTGGAAAGAATATTCAGATCCATAAGATTCAAAACAAAATTCTAATATTGACATGAAAATAATAATACTTCAAGCATTCTAACAAACCAATCATGTCTTCTCAAAATAACATGGCCAAAGAAAGTTATCCCTACAAAATCATATAGTCTGGCTATGCTCTATCTTCATCACACAAGAGATTTAAATCATGCACAACCCCAATGACAAGCTAAGCATTTCATACTTTTGATGTTCTCCAACCTTTTCAACTTTCACGCAATACATGAGCGTGAGCCATGGACATAGCACTATAGGTGGAATAGAATATGGTGGTTGTGGAGAAGACAAAAAGGAGAAGATAGTCTCACATCAACTAGGTGTATCAACGGGCTATGGAGATGACCATCAATAGATATCAATGTGAGTGAGTAGGGATTGCCATGCAACTGATGAACTAGAGCTATAAGCGTATGGAAGATCAAAAAGAAACTAAGTGGGTGTGCATCCAACTCGCTTGCTCACGAAGACCTAGGGCAATTTGAGGAAGCCCATCATTGGAATATACAAGCCAAGTTCTATAACGAAAAATTCCCACTAGTATATGAAAGTGACACCATAGGAGACTCTCTATCATGAAGATCATGGTGCTACTTTGAAGCACAAGTGTGGTAAAAGAATAGTAGTATTGCCCCTTCTCTCTTTTTTTTATTTTTTTGTCCTTCTCTTCTTTTTTTTGGCCTCTTTTGTTATTATCATTTATTTTTCGTCCGGAGTCTCGTCCTGACTTGTGGGGGAATCATAGTCTCCATCATCCTTTCCTCACTGGGACAATGCTATAATAATGAAGATCATCACACTTTTATTTACTTACAACTCAAGAATTACAACTCGATACTTAGAACAAAATATAACTCTATGTGAATGCCTCCGGCGGTGTACCGGGATGTGCAATGAATCAAGAGTGACATGTATTAAAGAATTATGAATTGTGGATTTTCCACAAATACGATGTCAACTACATGATCATGCAAAGCAATATGACAATGATGAAGCGTGTCATAATAAATGAACGGTGGAAAGTTGCATGGAAATATATCTCGGAATGGCTATGGAAATGCCATAATAGGTAGATATGGTGGCTGTTTTGAGCAAGGTATATGGTTGGTGTATGGTACCGGCGAAAGTTGCGTGGTACTAGAGAGGCTAGCAATGGTGGAAGGGTGAGAGTGCGTATAATCCATGGACTCAACATTAGACATAAAGAACTCACATACTTATTGCAAAAATCTATTAGTTATCGAAACGAATTACTACACGCATGCTCCTAGGTGGATAGATTGGTTGGAAAAGACCATCTCTCGTCCCCGACCACCACCCATAAGGAAGACAATCAATAAATAAATCATGCTCCGACTTCATCACATAACAGTTCACCATACGTGCAAGCTACGGGACTTACAAACTTCAACACAAGTATTTCTCAAATTCACAATTACACCACTAGAATGACTCTAATATTACCATCTTCATATCTCAAAACAATCATAAAGAATCAAACTTCTCATAGTATTCAATGCACTTTATATGAATGTTTTTATTATATCCATCTTGGATGCCCATCATATTAGGACTAGTTTTATAACCAAAGCAAATTAACATGCTGTTCTAAGAGACTCTCAAAATAATATAAGTGAACCATGAGAGTTCATCAATTTGTTCAAAATAAAACTACCATCATGCTCTAAAAAGATATAAGTGAAGCACTAGAGCAAATGACAAACTACTCCGAAAGAAATAAGTAAAGATCAATGAGTAGTTGAATAATTATGTAACTATGTGAAGACTCTCTAACATTTAAGAATTTCAGATCTTGGGATATTATTCAAACAGCAAGCAAAGCCTAATAAAATAAAATGACGCTCCAAGAAAAACACATATCATGTGG
The DNA here is from genome assembly GCF_018294505.1 of Triticum aestivum. Classification (NCBI taxonomy): domain Eukaryota; kingdom Viridiplantae; phylum Streptophyta; class Magnoliopsida; order Poales; family Poaceae; genus Triticum; species Triticum aestivum. The sequence continues at coordinate 114,175,778 of NC_057810.1, forward strand.
TGAATAAAATTATAGCTCCAAGTAAAGTTACCGATGAACGAAGTCGAAAGAGGGGATGCCATCTAGGGCATGTCGGTGTCAAAACCGGCGGATCTTGGGTAGGGGGTCCCGAACTGTGCGTCTAAGTCTAATGGTAACATGAGGCTGGGGACACAATGTTTACCCGGGTTCAGGCCCTCTCGATGGAGGTAATACCTTATTTCCTGCTTAATTGATCTTGATGTTATGAGTATTAGAAGAGTTGATCTACCACGAGATCGTAGAGGCTAACCTTAGAAGCTAGACTATGATTATGATTATTGTTCCTATCCTATGGACTAAACCCTCCGGTTTATATAGACATCGAAGGGGGCTAGGATTACACAAAGTCAGTTATAAAGAAGGAGATCTACATATCCGAATTGCCAAGCTTGCCTTCCACGCCAAGGAGAGTCCCATCCGGATACGGGATGAAGTCTTCAATCTTTTATCTTCATAGTACAACAGTCTGGCCAAAGTATATATTCCGGCTGTCCGAGTACCCCCTAATCCAGGACTCCCTCAGTAGCCCCTAAACCAGGCTTCAATGTCGATGAGTCCGGCGCGCAGATTGTCTTCGACATTGCAAGGCGGGTTCCATCTCCGAATACTCCAAGGTAAATTTTGAACACATGAATCGTGTCCGGCCCTGCAAAATAAATTCCACATACCGCCGTAGAGAGCATAACATTCCACAATTCTTATCCGCTGACAACTTTTCATAGCATGACATCATGCCACGGCCCGGTCATTATTCGAACCGTTTTTCACAACCAGTTATCGCACATATTGCGAGGCGGTTTCCTTAGCATGTCTTGTCGAAGTAGAGATCATGTCCCCTTATTGCGGGATTCTCATCAATATGGGTATGGGTAACCCAACCGCGCCATCAATCGTGGCACTTGGAAAATAAGCGATTTTAAGAGGCAAGCGGGAAGGCGCACAGTACCTATCGCCTCTATAAAGATATATGGACTCTTCTCTTTTACCCACGCCTTCTTCCTCTGCTCATCCATTCCCATTCGCTCGAGCTCTAGTGCCGAAGAGTTCGTCTTCTCTACCCAAAGAGGTCCTCCGGAAATGTCCCGATCCGGAGCAGGAGGCAAATGGATGGCCTCTACCGTCCAGGAGAAGGATATCAAAAAGCTTCGGGAGGTTGGGTACTTAGCCAAGAAAATCGGCCACCGTCTTCCGACAGCGGGACAAGTTGTCCCCACTCCGGAACCCCACGATAGGGTTATATTCCTTCATCATTAGGTCTGTGGGCTAGGGTTTCCCCTTCACCCATTTGTTCGCGGTATCATGTTTTATTATGGGATCGATTTTCACGATTTATCCCCCAATTCCTTCCTCAATATCTCGATGTTTATCATCATGTGCAAGGGCTTTCTCCGCATCTCGCCACACTTTGGCTTATGGCTAAAGATTTTCAATGTAAATCCCAAGGTAGTAAACGGCGGGTATGCCGAGTGCGGAGGTGCCATGGTGAGCAAGATGCCCAAAGTCATATGGCCAACAGGCACTTTCAATGATTCCGTCAAGGAGTGATATCAACAATGGTTTTACATCACTGAGCCACGCGGCAAAAAGTGGGCCGCTGCTCCCGAATTCCAATCTAGAGCTCCCCTGCGGCTTACGTCCTGGCCCAAGAAGGGCCTGAACTGGTCTTCGTCCGACGAACTGTCGGTACTCCAGACACACATCAAAGGTATGGAAGACAAGAACATCAAGCTCATCAACGTAGTCCAGGTGATGTTAGTTCACTGGATTCTTCCTTGCCAGCACCGGGTTTGCAATTTATGGGAGTATGATCCGGCCGAGCACCAGACCATGCGGGCGCTCTATGGTTCCTTGCATGAGGACATATGGAAGGTGCTCTTTAAGTTCGGCAAATCTTGGCCAGACTCTGCCGAGGACCGCGGGTACAGACTCTCCCGCCATGCAAGCCCAGTAAGTCATCGCCATGTCTGGCAATTTATATCCTTCATTCACATATCCTGAGGAAGATGCTTAATATGCTTTCCATAATTCTCCTTGGGCTAGACGTAGAAGGCGCGGCGGATCCACTGTCCGGCCCCACTCCCGGAAGAACCGGCCGGCCGACTTCTGACAAAGATGCTGGTCCCGACGCCCTACAAGGCGCTGAAGAAGAAGGCCGAGAAGGAGGCCAAGGAGGCGGCCTTCATCGCCGTGGCACTCTGGACACAAAATCTGAAGACTCCAATGCCCATTCTGCCTCCGAAGAGTAGGAGGAAGAGGAATAAGACGAATCCCCCGCAAAGCGAAGAAAGAAAAGGACGACCTCCTCATCCTTGGAGGTCGAATCGCCAAAGAGGGAAAAAACCCCACTTCCAGAGGCGTCCACCACCGCTGCTGATAGCCGCCCGGAGTGGTATCCTAGGTCCCAGCCCCTGGTGAACTCGTGAGCATACAAAGTCCAAACACGCCTATGCATCCAGGCTCATTATGGCAAAATATTTTTATCTGAGCCATACTTTTTTTGCAGTCCGGCTAGGTCCCGCCCCGAAACAATCCTCGTCAGAGGATTCGCTTAGCTCGGATGCCTTAAAGAGAGAGACACCCCCAGAGGCCCCTTACCCTAAACATAGGAGTAACACCGAGGTGTCGTCCCAGAAGGACCCAAAATAGGGAGGGGGAAGACCGTAAAAGCAGCGCCAAGAGGCCAAACTTCAGGGGCCAGATACCTGGGAGCGAAGGCTCCCATGAGCATCGATGGCGGGGGCGATCTCGAGTCCGTCCTACTGCCGGACACAGTCCCGGAGACCTTTAAGGCTCCAGAATCAGACATGCACCCCCCCCCCTCGGCTGGAGGGGGCATGCCTGCTACACCGACAACCTATGTCCATCCAGAGGTGCGGGACAGTTTATCGATAGTGCTGAAAAGTGCTTCCATCGTTGATTAACACCGCACCCTTATGGGTGTGGTGATTGAGATGAATCAGTTCGCTGAGAGTGGACTAGATGAATCCTGCATCAGCCTTATAAAAGGCTTTGAGGTATGTTGTGTGAGGTTTTGAAGAGTGTCATAGTATAGATAGTAGCCCATTATACACTGTCCGGTGAAAGAGAGAACCGGACAGGAGATCAAATTTATGTTCGCAAGAGATTCTGTTGATGACATCTACATCCCTCTTTCTTTTTATAAGTAGGCATATGTGACAACTGCAGCCTCTCATACTGCTGAGGTATCCGGACTGTGACAGAGTCTGGAGCAGGCCGAAGAAGAACTTGGCCGAGTAAAGAAGCAATTGGAGGATAACCAAGGTACGCAAAAAACCATTGTTTCCTTCAGCACAAATGAATAAGTGTGCTTAATTAAAATATTTTTATTGTATGCTCTAGGGGCGACGGCCGAAGTTGGGGCTCTTAAGAAGGCTGTGGCCGAAGCCGAGAAGAAGGTAGCCGTGGAGTAGCCTCTTTGCAAAAAGCATGAGGCCAGGGTCATTGAAGCTGAACGAGAGCTTCAGGATGCCGTGTAGAAAAGCGAGACTTTGGAGCAGAGGTTATCAGGGAAAGAATCCGAACTCTCCCAAGCTCTCCAAGCCGCAAATGATGCTCGGGAAGAAGCCCAAGGTGCTCTGAAGGAAATTCAGGAGGCGAGGAGGATTGCGGCTGGTAAGGCTTTTGCTTATACAAAGCGGTCTTTATTTTGTGAAAGGAGAAAATCAAGTTGATAAATTGAATTCTGATTTCTCCAGGGGTGTTTGCGGAGCTGCCATGCAGCATATTTGATGCCGCCCAATTCTACCAAGCCGAGGGAAAGAAGACTGCAGAGAAGCTCTTTTGGTTGCAGTATTTGGCGCCGAATTATCCGGTACCATTTAGCGATCAGTTGAAGCAACTGATCGAATTGCACAAGACGGCCAAACTAGCCATGAAGGATTTGATTGTCCGGCTAAGGCCTGCCGAGCCGATTCCAAGCAGTTATTTTGGGCTCGTGAAGCGGCTGGTGAGTGCCTGCCCTCGACTCGAAGTCATCGAGCGGTGGGTCTGTATGGAGGGTGCGCGGATGGCCTTCGCCCGCGCAAAAGTGCACTGGGGAAAGCTAGACACAGAAAAGCTGATGACCGAGGGACCGCCGGAGGGGAAGGAGCACCGCAAGCCCGAATTATATTATGATAGCATCCTGAAAGGAGCCCGCCTCGTGGTGGAGAAATGCACCAAGGACATTGTATTTCCATGTGTAGAGTCATGTTGTCCTTTGTAATGCTAAACAAGGTCATTTCTATTGTTTATTGCCTATTTATGTGAAGGTTTTTCATCCTGTGCGGCCGTTTGAAATATATTAATCCTGAGAGTTGGCCAGTCGTCGGCTTCTGCCCCCATGTAGGAAGTACGGGGGTCTTCGGGATAAACCTGAGCACTCTTTCTCCCATTTTTGGGTCCTTGAAGGAGTTGTTCAGCACAACGAACCAGGCAATCAGACTATAGGGCTTTATCACTCTCACCTAGCCATAGGAGTTTGTCAAAAGTATTGTAGGCGCAGCCCCTGGTGTAAGGAAGACTGAGGGAGTCCTGGATAAGGCGGTATCCGGACAGCCGTACTATGTACTTTGGGCGGACTGTTGGACTATGAAGATACAAGATAGAAGATTTTGTCTCATGTCCAGATGGGACTCTCCTTGGCATGGAAGGCAAGCTTGGCAATTCAGATGTAGATCTCCTCCTCTGTAAACCGACCTTGTGTAACCCTAGCGCCCTCCGGTGTCTATATAAACCGGAGGGTTTAGTCCATAGGGAACATCAACAATCATACCATAGGCTAGCTTCTAGGGTTTAGCCTCTCTGATCTCGTGGTAGATCAACTCTTGTAATACTCATATCATCAAGATCAATCAAGCAAGAAGTAGGGTATGTTGGGTTCTACGGTAGGGTGCGTCTACTGCAAATTAAAATTTCCTATGCACAGAACAACCAAGAACATGCTATGGGAGATGGATCACAGATCGTTACCACTAGACGCACAGTGCCGTGCAGCGGAAGAAGAGTTGGGGAAGCACGTTCGCGTGGATCATCTCCTCCTCGTTCGATCTCCCTCAAATAGTCGGTCGTCCGATCCCACGTACAAGTTCGCTAGAGCGGTGCAAGTGCACCGCCTCTAACGGTTTCCGCACGTGTAGGAGGAACACCGTGCGGCGGACTGCTAGGTCCGATCACACAGTCGGCGGCGACTGGATGTGGCTATTCGCAACACATGCAAACCCTAGTCGCAGCGCCGAAGCGATCAACCACATGAGTGTGCCGCACCTCCACTTTATATAGGCATATGTTGCAGGATCAACACTTGGGCCTCGCACGGACCCTAAAGCCCAGAGTCTACTCGGTCACGTTCCTAGTCTAGTTCGGATCACATCCGACCAGTGTCCTATGAACCGACCTTGTAGGTTCCTTCCCTTAAGCGCGCGACCCCTTAGGTTCAAGTGGGCTTGGTCACAGTTCGGATCACCTACGACCTGCACGGTTGGTAGCGGCCTCTAGCAAGGCGAGCCGACCACCAAGTAGACTATGAAGCTGGTTAGGCGAACCTGTACAACGTGTCACACTTCTATTCCGTTTGCCGCACGATATATGTTGTCGGGCTCAAGGCGAGACTGTCACCCTTGTGCTAGCCCGACCTCTTTCTCGTTCCAGTGATATCGACCACAAACCGGATTATCTCATAATCCCTGTTGCATGGCCATGCTTATCCTGGTTGGATCACATGAGGGGCCCAGAGTATATCTCTCCTGATCGGAGGGGCTAATCCATCTTGCTCGACCATATCTCGCAGCATGGGACTGGACAAACCCGAAACCTACCTTTGTAACTACCCAGTCACGGAGTAGCGTTTGGTCGGCCCAAAGCAAGTCTGTCACCATCCCGAGTACATGCGTCAGCTCAGGTCTTAGGACATAGAACATATGTTGTACTAGAGACTCACAGATGACATATCGCTGCGTCTCATAGTCGGGTCTGTCCGACTCGGACCTTATCTCGACTCGGATCCGACTACGTAGAATCCGACCAGACCTTTCCAAGTACATATTATCCGGTTAGCATCCAATGCTCCATGGCTAGTGAGACCAAGCCATCGACCGTGTCATATGCTAGTCTAGTCGACTGCGCGTCCACACAGCCCTTTCGACTAGGGACCTTTTAGGACAGTCATCATACAGTGCATAGTCCCACAAACAAGTCACATACTTGCTGATACACATCATTGATAATGTCCAAGGACTATCTTTATTCATAAACACATGGGAAATATCATCGTACATGATTGCCTCTAGGGCATATCTCCAACAGTCTCCCACTTGCACTAGAGTCAATCAAATAGACATCGAATGCCCATAGCTCTAACGTGCCCCTCATGCTTGGGTTGTGGAAGCGGCTTAGTCAACGGATCTGCAACATTTGCATCCGTGTGAATCTTGCATAACTCTACATCACCATTCTTTACGATCTTTCGTATCAGGTGATATTTCCGGTCTATGTGCCTAACCTTGTGGTTATTCCTCGGTTCCTTGGCTTGTGCGATGGCACCAGAATTATCACAATAAAGGTCCAACAATTTCACCGAGGCTGGGAAAATACCAAGATCATCCAGAAAATGCCGGATCCAAACACCTTCCTTTGCAGCTTCACAAGCCGGAATGTATTCGGCTTCTGTGGTAGAATCGGCCACCGTATCCTGCTTGGAACTCATCCAGTGCACTGCTCCTCCATTCAGGACGTACACAAATCCGGACTGTGATCGACAATCATCTCTGTCGGTTTGGAAGCTAGCATCGGTGTAACCCTTTATGACGAGCTCTTCCTCACCTCCATAAACTAGGAACATCTCTTTAGTCCTTTTCAGGTGCTTCAAAATAGTCTTTACCGCTGCCCAGTGACTCTCACCTGGGTTGTCCTAGTATCTACTTGTTAGGCTTATTGCAAAAGCAACATCAGGCCTTGTACATATCATGGCATACATGATGGATCCAATTGCCGAGGCATACGGAATCCTACTCATCCTGGTTCGCTCATCAGATGTCGAAGGACTCTGCGTCTCGCTTAGCCTTATACCATGTGAGAGCGGCAAGAACACTTTCTTCGCCTCACTCATGTTGAACCGCTTCAACACTTTATCTATGTACGTGCTCTGGCTTAAGCCGAGCAGCCTTTTCGATCTATCTCTATAGATCTTAATGCCTAAAATATACACTGCCTCACCAAGGTCTTTCATCGAAAACTTGCCATTCAATGATTCCTTGACCAAGTTCAACATCGAAACATTATTTCTGATCAGTAGTATGTCGTCCACATACAAGATCAAAAAACACTATCGAGCTCCCACTTAACTTCTTGTATAAAAAAGAGTCCTCTTCGCTTTTGATGAAACCGAGACCAGTGATGACCTCATCAAAATGAATGTTCCAACTCCGAGATGCTTGCTCCAACCCATAAATGGATCTGTTGAGCTTGCATACCTTACTAGTGCTAGTCGGATCGAAAAAAGCCTCGGGCTGTATCATATACACATCCTCGGTTAAATTTCTGTGTAGGAAAGCCGTTTTGACATCCATTTGCCATATCTCGTAATCGAAATATGCAGCTATAGCTAGTATGATCCTCACCGATTTAACATCGCTACCGGCGAGTAGGTCTCGTCATAGTCAATTCCTTGAACTTGGCCATAACCCTTAGCGACAAGCCGAGCTTTGTGGATCTGAACATTTCCATCCACATCGGTTTTCTTCTTAAAGACCCATTTGCAACCAATGGCCGTTACGCCAGGCGGCGGATCAACCAAGTCCCATACTTGATTCTCATCCATGGACTTTAACTCGGATCTCATGGCCTCCAACCATGCCTCAGAATCTGGGCTCACCATCGCTTCCGCATAAGTGGCCGGCTCGTCGCTTTCTAGCAACAATACATCACGCACTCTACGCAATCTTTCCGACCTCCGTGGTTCTGGTGCCGCTTCCACTACAGGTTACCTGACTGACTCCAGTATGATCTCATCACCAGCCGAGTCGTCCCCGAGTGGTCCTCAAATTTCTTCGAGTCGAACCATCCTCCCACTGGCCTCCCGACTGAGAAACTCTTTCTCAAGGAAAACTCCGTTTCGAGCAACAAACACTTTGTTCTCGTCCTGGTTGTAGAAGCTATATCGCAAGGTTTCCCTCGAATATCCCACAAATATGCATTTATCCGACTTGGGTGTAAGCTTGTCTGACATAAGTTGCTTGACAAATGCTTCACAACCCCAAACCTTTAGAAAAGACAAACTGGGACTCTTCCTGGTCCACATCTCATGTGGTGTCTTGTCTACGGATTTTGATGGTACCCTATTAAGTGTGAAAGCTGCAGTTTCTAGAGCGTATCCCAGAATGACAAGGGTAAATCCGATTGGCTCATCATAGACCGAACCATGTCCAACAAGGTCCGATTCCTCCGTTATGACATGTCGTTTCTCTGTGGCGTACCCGGAGGTGTGAGCCGAGGTACTATACCTCGACTTTTCAGATGATCATCAAACTCCTGACTCATGTACTCTCCTCCATGATCAGATCGCAGAAGCTTTATAGTCTTGCCGAGATGATTCTCAACCTCGTTCCGAAACTCTTTGAACTTTTCAAAAGTTTCCGACTTGTGCCTCATCAAATAGATATATCCATATCTACTCAAGTCGTCGGTAAATGTCATGAAGTACTGATGGCCACCTCTGGCAGTTGTGCTCATTGGACCACACACATCACTGTGTATAAGCTCCAATAGCTCGAACGCCCTCTCGCAACTCTTTGCAAAAGGAGACTTAGTCATCTTGCCGAGCAAGCATGATTCACATGTCTCGAACGACCTGAAGTCAGACGAAGTTAGGATCCCATCATCATGGAGCTTCTTCATGCGTTTCAGACTAATGTGTCCAGCCGGCAATGCCAGAAGTATGTCGGATTTATCTCACTAGGCTTATGCCTCTTGACATTCACGTTATAGACCGGTTCCTGTTCTAGATTCAATATAAATAGCCCATCAATAATGGGTGCATAGCCGTGGAACATACCATTCAAAAATATCGAACAACCAATGTCCTTTAAATTGAATTCATAACCTTGACTCATCAAACATGAGGCAAATATAATGTTCCTACTAAGTGCAGGAATGTAATAACAATTATTCAATTCCATAATGAATCCGGAAGGAAGCTGGAGCTGCATCGTGCCGACCTCCAACGCAGCAACTCTTGCTTTGTTGCCGACCCCGATGCCAATCTCCCCTTGTGCCACACGCCTAGTTCTTACCAGCCCCTGCATCGAGTTGCAAATATGAACAACCGATCCGGTATCAAATACCCAAGAGCTACTAGGTATGTCAGCAAGGTAAATGTCTATAACATATGCAACAAGTACCTTTGCCTGAAGCAGCATTCCCGGCCTTCTTGCCATGCTCCGCAAGCCACTTGCTACAGTTCCTCTTCCAGTGACCGGTCTCCTTGCAGTGAAAGCAAACGTTCTTCAAGTCCAGTCCAGACTTTGGCGCAGCGGCGGAGGTTACCGTCTCCATGCCTTTTGCCTTAGCCTTTTTCTTGGACCAACTCTTCTTGAACTTAGCCGATTTCTGCACCACCAACACTTGATGCGTGCCTTTCTTAATATCCTGCTCTGCCACATTGAGCATCCCATGCAATTCAGTGAGCTTCTTATCCATGCCATGCATATGATAGTTCGAGACAAACGTCCCGTAGCTGGGCGGAAGAGAACCCAGAACAACATCAGTAGCAAGCTCATCCAAGAGAGGGAAGCCCAAATGATCCAAAGCTTGCACATATCCGATCATCTTGATCATATGTGGGCTCAGTGGATCACCTTCCTTCAGCTTGCAATCAATCAAGGATCGCCATACGTTGAACCATTTGGTCCTAGCCTGTGTCTGAAACATGCTTTTTAGACTCTCGATCATATTGTAAGCCTCAACATTTTCGAAATGTTGTTGCAAATCGGGCTCCGTGGCCAGCATCAGACAACTGATCTCCATTGATTCATCAATGAGTTTTAGGTAGGCATTCTTAGTTGTGGCATTAGCATTATCGGCAGGTTCCTTTGGAAGTGGATCCTCTAGAACATGTTCCTTTTTATCGTGCTTGAGAACAATTCTCAGATTTCTATACCAGGTGGTAAAGTTTGTTCCATTCAGTTTATCCTTTTCCAGAATTGATTTCAATGCAAAGTTGGGTTGAGCAGGTGGTGCCATTGATCTACAATAGAAAATATGCAATCACTAAGGAATGCGTTTATGAAGAGTAATTCAAGCCTCAAGATGCCAGGCCCTCGAGGAGTCATCACGGTCAACGGAAACACCGAACGCTCTCTCCGAACAGAGGAACATACAGCGGCTCTCGCGGCAGAAGTACAGTGCAGCCTCTTAAGGAAATTCTCAAGTCCGGCCGTTAAGCGACCGGACAGGGCTAAACGCGCCCGGAGTAACCTACAACAAGACCACCCGGCACGTTCCGAGCACGCGTAGCAAGGCGGCCCCATCCCCAACCCCTCAAAAATTGCAAGACTGGCCCTTCACGTACATCATTACGCTCTGAAGATACCATGGCCATAGGGGGAGGGGCACGACCACGATAGACCCAGAATGCGGCTTAACCACACCAGGGGCTCTCAAGTGTGTCGTTCTTTTTTTCTCTTTTCCTTTTTTTACCCACTGGACTCCGTTCATCAGAGGTCCTGTCCGGCAGTAGACCTGCCGAACTCACGATGCAACAGCCAGGGAAGGAGAAAGGCTACGATGAATATCCAGGTTGTCTCCATTACGAGCATTAAATCTGTTTTATACACATCCCGCAGCCTACCCCTGGAGGGGGACATGTTTAATAGTCCCATCCCTTGCTTATCGCACTATTTGTACCGTTCTGCATTCACAGCAGTATTACTTGAATAAACAATGCACCTTTTTGCCCATAATTGCATTTTTTTATTATACATATGTTCATTTATGACATGTTGCATGCGTACACTTTGGTACGGCTAAATAACACCAGGGGCTTATGTTTCCCGCATCATGGTGTGATAAGTCCGAACACTTTCACAAGTGCGGCACCCCGAACTTATAGCATTATATGCATCGGCTCCGAATCATTTCTTGGTTCAATAGTTGGGTTTGCCCGGCTCCCATGTTTTGGTACCTTACGTTCCGTTGTATCGGCTAAGGTAGCACTGGGAGAACCACTGTGATTGCGCCCCGGTTGAGCTGGGCGAGCGCCTCAGTGGAGAAAGCTAAAACTGACCGTCATGATGAGGCGAGAGCCGGTCGCTGTTCGAGCGGTTTTTTTATTCGAGTCCCTAAAGACTTATGCCGCTTAGGGCAAGGAACCGGCTTTGTCCAGCCCAGGCGTGAATAGCGCCCCAAATTTGGCCTTCGGAAGACTAGGGGCTTCACCAAAATTTAAAATTATAGAATTCTATGGCTAAGTGAGAGTGTTCAAGCATTATAAGTCTGGTTGCCTCGTTCGTTGTGTTGAGCGCCTCCCTAGATGGACCCAAAAATGGGAACAAGAGTGCTCAAATTTATCCCGAACGCCCCAGCACTCGTGGCATGGGGGCTGAAGCCGATGACTTGCCATTTCTCAGATTTGATAAACGGCTGCACAGAAGGTAATATTTTAAATTAACAAGCGTTGCATAGCGCATATGAACAAAGTTTTCAGCGCATAGGATAACCAAATGCGAGTCTACTAAAATATTACATCTTTGGAGCACTCTCCCGCAATAATGCGGGCACCCTTCAGGACACTCTTATAATACATCTCGGGCATGCGATACTCCTTGCCCGGCGGTGGCGCGTCCGTCACAAGCTTCTCAGCATCCATCTTGCCCCATTGCACCTTTGCGCGGGCAAGGGCCCGACGGGCACCTTATATACAGGCGGAGTGCTTGATGACTTCAACCCATGGACACGCATCCACCAGCCGCCGCACCAGGCCAATGTAGCTCCCAGGCATGGCCTCCTTGGGCCACAGCCGAACTATGCGGCCCTTCATGGCCTGTTCACCCACCTTGTGGAGCTCGACCAGCTGCTTCAGCTTGTCGCTAAGGGGCACCGGATGACCGGCCTCAGCATACTGAGACCAGAAGACCTTCTCCGTCGAGCTCCCCTCCTCGGCCCTATAGAAAGCGGCAGCATCGGACACGCTGCGGGGCAGATCGTCGAACGCTCCCGAAGAGCCCCGAATTCGGGTAAGTGACAGGTACTTCACACTCACATGCTTACTTTGCATGAAAAATGCCTTACCCGCCGCTATTTTCTTCAACGCCTTGATTTCCTGGAGGGCCTTGTAGGCTTCGGCCTTAGCGGCTTTGGCACTCTCAAGAGCCGATGCAAGCTCGTACTCTTGAGTCTTCAAGTCGGGCCCCAAACTCTCATGTTTTTCCGTGAGAGCCTGGAGCTCTTGCTGTACCTCCGCCACCCGCGCCTCCTGCTTCTCACGTTCGGTGCGCTCCGCGGCCGCATTGCGTTCGGCCACGGCCACCGCCTCCTTCAGGGTCGCCACCTTGTTCGTGGCCCCTGCAATACCCACGTTATCCTTGTCATTTTTCTTGCAACCAAATCCTTTTCTGTAAGGTACAATTTTAATAAGGTGTTACTCACCTTCCTTGTCCTCGAGTTGCTTCTTGGCACGGCCGAGCTCGCTCTCGGACCGCTTGAGGCTTTGCTTCAAAGTATTGACCTCCGCAGTCAGTGCGGCAGGGGTTAGCAGCACAGCCTGCAATCCCATATTGACATATTTTTATGACTCCTGCGTATATCTTTTTAGATCCTTAGTCTGGCTTTTCTTTCCGAACACCAAACCAAGCATCAGGGGCTACTGTCTATGCGGTACTATTTTACATATATCACAATTCTTACCTCAAAGCCTGTTAGAAGGCTGCTGTAGGCTTCGGTTAGCCCGCTCCTGGCGAGCTGAACCTTCTGAATCACCGCACCCATGACGGTGCAATGTTCCTCTTCAATGGAAGCTCCATTGAGTGCCTCCAACAAGCTATCCCGCGCCTCTGGTTGGACGGAGGCCACCGGCATCACGGTCTTGCCCTTCTTACAAAGGGGCCACCCGCCGGACTCCGAGGCCACTACAGGTTCCAGTGCGGAGTCCGGTGCAAAGTCCGGGAGGTTTCCCTGCGGCACCTCCGGGGCCTCCTCCTCCTGGCGGGTCCCTTCCCGGGATCCCACCTTGGCATCGTCCGCATCACGAGGGGAGGAGGTGGTCGGAAGGCAATCCATATCCAACGCACCCAAGGACCTTCTCGACGAAGCGGGAAGATCCTCCTTGGGCAGACTGCAGGTTTGTATGCGGCATTAGAAAGACACCATGTGGCGAAAATAAAAATCGTGAAGTTATTCGGGAGTCCGGATACTTACGATCTCGCCAGGGGCTTGGCCCTTGGAGGCCAATCCTCATAGTCGTCGCTGGCGTTGGCAGAGCGGTCCGGGGGAAGAGTCCTTCCCTTCTTGGACCCTTCGGCCTCCCTTGTTGGGGAGGCCTTCCTTTTCTTCCCTCCCCCTGCTGGGGGAGAGGCCTCTTTCTTCTCCTCCCCGACTTCGTGGGAGGAGTCCTCCTCGGTGTCATCATCCGATGACACCTGAAAACGGGAACTCTTTCGACTGCCCGTGGCCTTCTTCTTGGCCTTCTTCTCCGGCACCACATGGGGTGCCGGAGCCAGCAGCCCTGTTAAGCGGGCGTCCGCTGGGTCTTCTGGCAAAGGGGCCTAACAGATAGTCTGCTCGGCCTTCTTCATCCAATCCTGTCAAAGGAGAGGTAGTTTAGATCCCGCATAGAGTCAATCTATGGAAAACAAGCGCCCCGTAAAGGGCAAAATCGCTTACCTCGCTAGCCGGACGCTGCGAGCTGAATCCGCGATCTTCGGTGGCGGATGCGGGAGCCTCGGCGCCCTTAAACAGCACCCTCCAGGCCTCTTCGTACGTAGTGTCGAAGAGCCCGCTCAAAGTCTGGTGCTGCGCCAGATCGAACTCCCACATATTGAAGTCCCGTTGTTGGCACGGGAGAATCCGGCGGATGAGCATGACCTAGACTACGTTGACAAGCTTGAGCTTCTTTTTCACTAGCTTTTGGATGTAGGCTTGAAGTCCGGTCAGCTCCTCCGAATCGCCCCATATCCGGCCACTCTCCTTCCAGGAGGTGAGCCGTATGGGGATGCGAGATCTGAATTCGAGGGCCGCTGCCCATTCAGGGTTACACGGCTCAGTGATGTAGAACCACCCCGATTGCCACCCCTTAATGGTTTCCATGAAGGTGCCCTCAAGCCAAGTAACGTTGGGCATCTTGCCCACCATGGCGCCTCTGCACTCCTCTTGGCTGCCCTTCACAACCTTCGGCTTGACACTGAAGGTCTTGAGCCACAAGCTGAAGTGGGGCTTGATGCAGAGGAAGGCCTCACACACGACGATAAATGCCGAGATATTGAGGATGAAATTCGGGGCCAGATCATGGAAATCAAGGCCGTAGTAGAACATGAGCCCTCGAACAAAGGGATGGAGTGGGAAGCCCGGTCCGCGGAGGAAATGGGAAAGAAATACTACCCTCTCATGGGGCCTGGGGGTGGGGATGAGCTCACCCTCGTCGGGGAGCCGGTGCGCAATATCGCTGGACAGGTATCCGGTGCTGCGCAGCTTTTGGATATGCCCCTCCGTAACGGAGGAGGCCATCCACTTGCCTCCCGCTCCGGACATAGTTGGAGAAGGTTTAGGTGAGATGTGCGGACTTGGGAGCTGGAGCTCGAGTTCGTAGAGATGGATAGGCAAAGGAGGAAGAAGGCGTAGGTAAAAGGGTGGATCTTTATCCCCTTATATGGGCGGACGAAACCATGCGTCCCCACTAGCCTGATAAAACTCGCTTATCTCCCAAGCTCCGCAATCAATGGCGCGGTTGGGTTACCCACGTCCGTATTGATGAGAATCCCAGAATAAGGGGAACATGATCTCTGCTTCAACAGGACGTGCCAAGGAGGTGGTATAATAAAAACGATTCTAATAAAGACTTGGTTGTGGTATGACGCCACGCCACAAAATACGTCAGCAGATTGAACTTGTGTAAATATTATTCTCTCTATGGTGGTATGTGGAATTTATTTTGCAGAGCCGGACACTATCCTGGTGTTCATAATCTTCTATAAACTATTCGGAGGAGGAACCCGCCTTGCAATGCCGAAGACAATATGAGCGCCGGACTCATCATCATTGAAGCCTGGTTCAGGTGCTACTGAGGGAGTTCCGGACTAGGGGGTGGCCGGACGGCCGAACTATCATCGTCGGCCGGACTCCAAGACTATGAAGATACAAGATTGAAGACTTTGTCCCGTGTCCGGATGGGACTTTCCTTGGCGTGGAAGGCAAGCATGGAAATACGGATATGTAGATCTCCTACCATTGTGACCGACTCTGTGTAACCCTAGCCCTCTATGTTGTCTATATAAACGGGATGGCTTTAGTCCGTAGGATGAACAACAATCATACCATAGGCTAGCTTCTAGGGTTTAGCCTCCTTGATCTTGTGGTAGATCTACTCTTGTAATACCCACATCATCAATATCAATCAAGCAAGACGTAGGGTTTTACCTTCATCAAGAGGGCCCGAACCTGGGTAAAACATTGTGTCCCTCGTCTCCTGTTACCATCCGCCTAGACGCACAGTTCGGGACCCCCTACCCGAGATCCGCCGGATTTGACACTGACAAGGACCCCAATTTTATGAGCCCACTACTAGATGTACTTGACGTGCGAAGGAGCAACATCGGGAATGGCAATTTACTTGATATTCATGAGGGATGTTTCTACCATTCTAACATGCATAGAAACAAAGAAGCACAACAATCACAAATAAACACATATTGTGAAATAATATGGCTCCTTTATGGGCGTTCTTCTAGGTCGGCTCCGACTCCGATGACCATTTAGGAGCTCCATCTTGTTTGTCACGCCGGGACGCCAAGCCACCAACCAGATCTCTATTATCCAACTACTACAACTAGTAATCAATTTTACATAGAGAATCACAAGTCGACATTCAGGTCGTTATACAATATAATGACAGCACTTTGGCTCCTGCCGGCTGAAAAACATGACACGCAGGCCACTTATAAATTACACACATGCATCACATACACATGAGCCATACTATTCACATCAAACCTGCAAAACAAAGTTGTGCATAGAATCACATTCTACCGGTTTGTGTGTCGGGTACGAAATACACGGCGCTACGCACACGACGCTACGCACACGGCGCTACGCACATCTGAACTCCATTCACGCCGAATTTTCTGATCTGACTGATCATTTCGATCATCGCGAATCCGATTCGGATTTACGTTTCACTGTTAACCCCGATGGCGGATGACCGACCGGTAGGGGTAGATCGTGTCATGACCTCATCGATCCCGATTGACAGAAAACATAGCCTCAACGATCCCCATGTGTAGTTGATCTCATCAACCATGCAAATAGCCAATCTTATCAACAACAACAGATCTCATCTGCCACCTCCACATATCTAATATGCATACGATCTAAATCCTAATCCTATAGCAGAGGCTCTGATACCACTGTTTGGTTCTACGGTAGGGTGCGTCGACTGCAAATTAAAATTTCCTATGCGCAGAACAACCAAGAACATGCTACAGGAGATGGATCACAGATCGTTACCACTAGACGCGCAGTGCCGTGCAGCCGAAGAAGAGTTGGGGCAGCATGTTCGCGTGGATCGTCTCCTCCTCGTTCGATCTCCCTCAAACAACCGGTCGTCCGATCCAACATACAAGTTCGCGGGAGCGGTGCAAGTGCACAGCCTCTAATGGTTTTCGCGCGTGCAGGAGGAACACCGTGCGGCGGACTGCTAGGTCCGATCACACAGTCGGCGGCGAGTGGAGGTGGCTATTCGCAACACATGCAAACCCTAGTCGCAGCGCCGAAGCGATCAACTGCATGAGTATGCTGCACCTCCACTTTATATAGGCGTCTGTCACAGGCTCAACACTTGGGCCTCGCACGGACCCTAAAGCCCAAAGTCTACTCGGTCACGTTCCTAGTCCAGTTCGGATCGCATCCGACCAATGTCCTATGAACCGACTGTTGGAAATATGCCCTAGAGCCAATAATAAAAGTATTATTATTATATTTCTTTGTTCATGATAATAGTCTTTTATTCATGCTATAATTGTATTATCCGGAAATCGTAATACACGTGTGAATACATAGACCACAATATGTCCCTAGTGAGCCTCTAGTTGACTAGCTCGTTGTGATCAACAGATAGTCATGGTTTCCTGGCTATGGACATTGGATGTCATTGATAACGGGATCACATCATTAGGAGAATGATGTGATGGACAAGACCCAATCCTAAGCATAGCACAAAGATCGTGTAGTTCGTTCGCTAGAGCTTTGCCAATGTCAAGTATCTCTTCCTTTGACCATGAGAGCGTGTAACTCCTGGATACCGTAGGAGTGCTTTGGGTGTATCAAACATCACAACGTAACTGGGTGACTATAAAGGTGCACTACAGGTATCTCCGAAAGTATCTATTGTTTTATGCGGATCGAGACTGAGATTTGTCACTCCGTATGACGGAGAGGTATCTCTGGGCCCACTCGGTAATGCATCATCATAATGAGCTCAAGGTGACCAAGGTGTTGCCCACAGGATCATGCATTACGGTACGAGTAAAGTGACTTGCCGGTAACGAGACTGAACAAGGTATTGGGATACCGACGATCGAGTCTCGGGCAAGTAACATACCGATTGACAAAGGGAATTGTATACAGGGTTTGATCGAATCCTCGACATCGTGGTTCAACCGATGAAATCATCGAGGAGCATGTGGGAGCCAACATGGGTATCCAGACCCCGCTGTTGGTTATTGCCCGAGAGTGGTCTCGGTCATGTCTGCATGTCTCCCGAGCCCGTAGGGTCTACACACTTAAGGTTCAGTGACGCTAGGGTTGTTAGGAAGACTAGTATGTGACTACCGAATGTTTTTCGGAGTCCCGGATGAGATCCCGGACGTCACGAGGAGTTCCGGAATGGTCCGAAGGTAAAGTTTTATATATGGGAAGTTGTTAAACGGGCACCGGAAAGTTTCGGGGTCATACCGGTATTGTACCGGGACCACCGGGAGGGGCCACCCCTCCCGGGGGGCCACTTGGGCTGCTTGGGGATAGCAGCCAGCCCCTAGTGGGCTTGGCACGCCCCCCCTTGGGCCCATGCGCCTAGGGTTGGGGGGGAAACCCTAAAGGGGGCGCACCCCCCTTGCTTGGGGGGCAAGCCCCCCACCCCTTGGCCGCCCCCCCCCCTAGGGTTTTCCCTAGAGGGCCGGCCCCCCTTGCCCTTTCCCCTATATATAGAGGGGTGAGGGGAGGGCTGAAATACACCACAAGCCAAGGCGCAGCCCCTCCCCTCCCCAACACCTCTCCTCCTCCGTATGTGCTTGGCGAAGCCCTGTCGGAATACTGTCGCATCAACTGCACCACGCAGTCGTGCTGCCGTTGGAGCTGCCTTCCTCAACCTCTCCTTCCTCCTTGCTGGATCAAGACGGAGGAGACGTCTCCCGTCCCGTACGTGTGTTGAACGCGGAGGTGTTGTCCGTTCGGCACTATGACATCGGTGATCCGAATCACGTTCGAGTACGACTCCATCATCACCATCCCCTTGGCAAGCTTCCGCTCGTGATCTACAAGTGGTATGTAGATGCAAACTCTCTCCCTTGACTCGTTGCTTAGATGAACTCATAGATGGATCTTGGTGAAACCGTAGGAAAAATTTTAATTTTATTCAACGTTCCCCAACAATGGCATCATGAGCTAGGTCTATGCGTAGTTCTCTTTGCACGAGTAGAACACAATTTTGTTGTGGGCGTGGATCTTGTCAACTTGCTTGCCTCTACTAGTCTTTTCTTGCTTCAACGGTATTGTGGGATGAAGCGGCCCGGACCAACCTTACACGTACGCTTACGTGAGACCGGTTCCACCGATTAACATGCACTAGTTGCATAAGGTGGCTGGCTGGTGTCTGTCTCTCCCACTTTAGTTGGAGCGGATTCGATGAAAAGGGCCCTTATGAAGGGCAAATAGAAGTTGACAAAATCACGTTGTGGTTATTCATAGGTAAGAAAATGTTCTTGCTAGAACCCAATTGCAGCCACGTAAGAGATGCAACAACAATTAGAGGACATCTAACTTGTTTTTGCAGCGATTGATCATGTGATGTGATATGGCCAGAAGTTGTGATGAGTGATGAATTGTGATGTATGAGATCATGTTCTTGTAATAGGATTCACGACTTGCATGTCGATGAGTATGACAACCGGTAGGAGCCATAGGAGTTGTCTTTATTTTTGTATGACCTGCGTGTCATTGAAGAACGCCATGTAACTTACTTTACTTTATTGCTAAACGTGTTAGTCATAGAAGTAGAAGTAGTCATTGGCGTGACAACTTCATGAAGACACGATGATGGAGATCATGATGATGGAGATCATGGTGTCATGCCGGTGACAAGATGATCATGGAGCCCCAAAGATGGAGATCAAAGGAGCTATATGATATTGGCCATATCATGTCACTACTTTATATAATTGCATGTGATGTTTATTATGTTTTATGCATATTGTTTACTTAGGACGACGGTAGTAAATAAGATGATCCCTTACAAAATTTCAAGAAGTGTTCTCCCCTAACTGTGCACCGTTGCTACAGTTCGTCGCTTCTAAGCACCACGTGATGATCGGGTGTGATGGATTCTTACGTTCACATACAACGGGTGTAAGACAGTTTTACACAGCGAAAACACTTAGGGTTAACTTGACGAGCCTAGCATGTGCAGACATGGCCTCGGAACACGGAGACCGAAAGGTCGAACACGAGTCGTATGGAAGATACGATCAACATGAAGATGTTCACCGACGATGACTAGTCCGTCTCACGTGATGATCGGACACGGGCTAGTCGACTCGGATCGTGTAACACTTAGATGACTAGAGGGATGTCTAATCTAAGTGGGAGTTCATAATTTGATTAAAACTTAATTATCATGAACTTAGTCTAAAACCTTTGCAAATATGTCTTGTAGATCAAATGGCCAATGCTCATGTCAACATGAACTTCAACGCGTTCCTAGAGAAAACCAAGCTGAAAGATGATGGCAGCAACTATACGGACTGGGTCCGGAACCTGAGGATCATCCTCATAGCTGCCAGGAAACAATATGTCCTAGAAGGACCGATAGGTGACGCTCCCGTCCCAGAGAACCAAGACATTATGAATGCTTGGCAGTCTCGTGCTGATGATTACTCCTGTCACATCCCTAGCTTCTGGTTTGCTCTGAGCTAGCTAGTCATGTGTTGCATCATGTTTAAATTTTGCCTAAAATTGAAATGGGGATGTTCAAACCCTAGCATTAAATCAACTCAACTAGGGTGAATTAAAATCTTTTCAATAAACCCAAAAGGTTCCTAAGAAAAGTTCATGATTTCTGGTTAAGGTGGAAACCTCTGCCAAAAATGATGAATATATTCTTAGGTCATTTTTGGATTTTTGAATTAAATCATATTGTATTTCACTTTGGGCATTTAAATACTATAAATAATTTAAATGTTCAAATAAATGTTGGAAATTGTTAAGGGTCACTGAAATAATTCAGAAAGCACCCATAATTGTTTCCAGGATTTTATTAAATGATTCGGTATTTTAAATCAAATCAAAAACAAAATAACAGAAATAGAAAAGAAATAAAAGAGAGAGAGAGAAGGAAGTTACCTGACGCCCACTTACCTGGCCCAGCACGGCCCAGCCCATCTCCACTCCCCCCCCCCTGTCGTCTTCCTCTGCCAGTAGGCAGAGGCGAGGCGTGGCGCGCGCCCGAGAGGCCTCGGCCACCTCCTGCTTCCCCCTGGCCACCTCCTGCTTCCTCCTCGACGCCCCGGAGACGCCACGCACGTCCCTGCCTCTCTCCCTCACTCTCCCGCATCCTCATCCTCTCCCCTGGACCTCTCTCTCACTCGCCCGAACGGAGCCGCCGCCACCGACGAGATCCCTCGCGGCCACCGCCACCCCCTAGCCTCGCCGATGCGCTCAAAGGCTCCGCCTCGACCCCCTCTTTCTCCCCACCGAGCCACAAGGTCCCAGACATGCTGCAACGCCGCCACCATCGCCGTTTCCATCGCCGGCCGCTGAGGATCTTCATCTTCGATTCGCCGCCGTCTCCGCTTCCCCGAGCTCGTCATCTACCCCATCCGAACCACCGTGAGCTCCTGCACGTTTTGCCCCTAACCCCGTGGCTTGCCGCTCGCCGTAGCCGCCATTTCATAGCTGGCCGTAGCACGCCGCCGCCTGAGCTCGTCGCCGGCGTAGCTCCGGTGACCATCTGGTCACCCTGGCATGCCTAACTCGCTCCCCGCACCGCGTAGCGCCCCGCTAGCCGCTCACCTCGCTCGTTTGCGCACCGTAGCACTAACTCGCCCCAACCCCGAGCTCCGGCCGCCGCCTCGGGCTCCACTCCGGCGAACCCCGGCCACCCCCGCACCTCCCGTTGGCCCCCCTAGATGCGCACGGGCACGGGCTACCTCCTGGTGCCCTTGGCGCGTCGATCCGATGCCCCTAGCGCAAGTCCGGCGTCCCCCGCCGTGCTCTGTGGTCGTCGTCGGCTAAACTCCGGCGAGAGCTGACGTGGCCGGTCATTAGGGCCTAACCACCCCACTAACCCAGGCCTAGAGCCACTGACATGTGGGCCCTAGTGCCCCTAATCTTTAATTAAACTAAACTAACCCCCCTGTCTAACCTGTGTCACTGACGTGTGGACCCCACACGTCAGGTTTGACCGGACCAGCCCAGTTGACTCTACTGACGTCACAGTGACGTGGTGCTGTCGCCATAAATCATTTTCTGGAATTATTTTAATTCTAAATATTCAGGAAATTCCAGAAAATGCCTAAAACTTCTAAAATTCATAGAAATTCAACCGTAACTCCAAATTAAATAATTTATATATGAAAAATTATCAGAAAAATTCAAGGAATCCATCTGTACCATTTTCATGCATGTTTGAACAATGTTTGTCCTCTGTTTTGGACAAAACAAATAAAGGGCATTTAAATAATCATATATGGAGTTGGAAATTGAATCATGTGTTCAAACCAACTTCATTTAAATCATAGCTAGATGCACTAGCCCAAAACACATTCATATTGCCATGTCATAGCATGCATCATATTGTGCATTACATTGATCGTGTTTCTTCTGTGTTTGCCGGTGTTGTTCCCCCTCGGTAGACGTTGTACCGACGATGTGATCGTTGACACTGTTGAAGACTCAATGTTATCTTCAGAAGTGCCAGGCAAGCAAAACCCCCTTGTTCATTCCGATACAATCCCACTCTCTCGCTCCTGCTCTCTTTTACTGCATTAGGACAACAACGATTCATCTGTTACTTGCTGCGGTAGCTGAACCCCTTTATCCTTTGCATGACCTGTCATTCCACAGTAAATAGATGAAACCCACTAGAATGAGTAGGAGTTGTTTGAGCCCTGATGTGCCTACTCATTCATGCTCGTTTGTCATGCCTGCTACTGCTTAGAGTTGAGTCAGGTCTGATTCATCGAGGATGAATCAGAGGTGTGAGAATATGTCCGACTGTGTGTGAGCTAAGTGTGTGAACACGATTTGGTAAAAGGTGTCGGTGAGAGGCCATGTAGGAGTACATGGTGGGTTGTCTCATTGAAGCCGTCCTCAGGAACTGAGTTCTGTGTTTGTGATCCATGATTCAGCTACTACCATACATTGGGCCCTGAAATATGACCCCGCTCGACTTCTTATTCACCCTAGTCCTCTGTCCAGGAGTTGCAAGTAGTTTCTGGTGTTTGTAGCTTACTGGAGGCCGTGGACAGCGCTGACTGTAGGGGTGGGCTGTGATGCGGTAGGTACGTGGCACGGTGTACCGGATGCCCGTTTGGTATCTCGGGAACCCTGTTCACATCGTTTGGGGCTGTGAGCGAAACTCCGGCCGGATCTCCTCATGGATGGAACCCGAATAGGCGATAAACCTGGACTAGAGACTTGAGTGTTTAGGTAGGTCGTGGTCTACACCCACGTCGGCTTTCGCTTGAAGTCTGCCGAGCACATGTCGTGTGCAGACGCTAAGTGGTGGAAACATGTATGAAGAAGTACACCCCTGCAGGGTTAACATCATCTATTCGAATAGCCGTGTCCGCGGTAAAGGACTTCTGGGTTGCTTATATCAGTTCATAGACAAGTGAAAGTGGATACTCTAAAATACGCAAGATAAGCGTGAGTGCTATGGATGGCGTTCTCGTAGGGAGACGGGAGCGGATCCATAGTGGTGTATTGATATGGTGAATATGTGGACTCGTGTGCGCCACCTCAAAAGAGTTGCTTGCAGTCGTAGTTTAGGATAGCCACCGAGTCAAAGCTGGCCTGCTGCAGTTAAACCCCACCATCCCCTTGTTGATAATGATGCATATGTAGTTAGTTCTGATGTAAGTCTTGCTGGGTACATTTGTACTCACGTTTGCCTATTTTATGTTTTTGCAGAGAGACTTCGGTCTCACTAGTAGTTCCACGTGGACTTCGACGTTTAGCTTGTTACCTCAGCTACGGTCTTGTGCCCCGGCAGGATTTGGTAGATAGTCAGGCTTCTCAGCCTTTTTCAGTTATAGATGTCTGTACCCAGACATGATAGCTTCCGCTTGTGCTTTGATTTGTATGCTCTGATTGTTGGGTCATGAGACCCATGTTTGTAATATCTCGCTCCTCGGAGCCTATTGAATAAATTACTTGAGTCGTAGAGTCATGTTGTGATGCCATGTTGTATTTGCACATATCGAGCATATTGTGTGTATGTTATTGAAATGCTTGGTATGTGTGGGATCTGACCATCTAGTTGTTTATCTTTAGTAGCCTCTCTTACGAGGAAATGTCTCCTAGTGTTTCCACCGAGCCATGGTAGCTTGCTACTGCTCCGGAACACTTAGGCTGGCCGGCATGTGTCCTTCTTCGTTCCTGTGTCTGTCCCTTCGGGGAAATGTCACGCGATGAATACCGGAGTCCTGTTAGCCCGCTACAGCCCGGTTCACTGGAGTCCTGCTAGCCCAGTGCTACAGCCTGGATTCACTCGCTGATGACCGACACGTTCGATGCTGGGATCATGGATGCCTGTCCCTGTAAGTCTGTGCCACTTTGGGTTTACGACTAGCCATGTCAGCCCGGGCTCCTTATCATATGGATGCTAGCGACACTGTCATATACGTGTGCCAAAAGGCGCAAACGGTCCCGGGCAAAGGTAAGGCGACACCCGTGGGAATACCGTGCGTGAGGCCGCAAAGTGATATGAGGTGTTACATGCTAGATCGATGTGGCATTGAGTCGGGGTCCTGACAGCGTTGGTATCAGAGCTTGACTGCCTGTAGGATTACCAAGCCAAACTGGTCGAAGTTGAGTCTAGAAATTCTTTAGTTATATAAGGGAATTGATTGTGGGATGGAACGTAAGGCTCTTTTTACTCCTTACACCTTATGCCTTCTGATCTGAGTCATCATCATCTCTTCTACGGGGTTTAAGAACTAGGCTATCTCTTCTTTCTATCAGGATCACGTGTTACTAATCCGTAGACTTATAAGATTTTTGGACTTAAGCCTCTGTTCAGTTTTTACTGCTTCCGTATGTTAATTGTTGATCTCAAAACCGTGATATTGTGCTTCTGAGTGGTCATGCCACCATTTTTGTGAATGTCTCAAATCTTTTCTGAGCATTTACAGCCGTTATGCTGTCCGAGTCATTCCAGGTTTCTAAATAGTCTAATGCATTTGCAAAATCCTTTCCCTCTGGTTTCGATGTTCGTTTATGCCAGCTCAATCACACTAATTGTTGAGTTGAGGTATTCTATTGCCTTGACATTTATGTTGGAGTTACTATTATGACCCTAGGTATTTAGGGAGTCACCTAGTAATATAGCAACATTTTGTGTTCCCAGTGTGAGATTCTGGCCTTTATTCTCGAAAGCATTCCGTGATGTTACTTATTAGTAGGTATTCTATTCCTGGGTTTTGAACCCGAGATTCACTCTACTTACTTCATGTTGATAGTGTTGCTAGTTCCTTTAGGATATTAGTAACTTTGCGATAGTCCTCGAGGTTCGTGGTATATCCTTCTTCCAATTACCATGAACCATTCTTGGCAGGAGTTCTTCTAAACCAAAAGATGACAACAAGAGTGCTCTTGATGAGTTCTCCATTATATATTGTGGCTCTGCCAGTTCTACCTTTCCGCATGGATTGTCCGGAAGAAATATGTTGAATTTGTTCGACATGCCAAACCATGCATCCACAACTCAGAAAATCGTGTGTTCCTTTGAGTTGTCCCTCTTTAGTTGTCTACTGACCTTCGTCTATCAATTGATAGTCAAGAGTATGCGTGTGTTCGTTTATCGATGCCTATTACTCTTGTGGTCCGTCAAGCCATTCTATCGCGGAATGATAGGAGAAACAAACTCCAGTACCTCTTCCATATCTATGATTGGATCAAAGCAATTGTGCTCCACAGATCAAAATGCCAGCCTAGCTTTTGATTCTGTTCTACCCTGAAGTATTACCGTCCTTATGTCAGGATTTTCATGAGGATTGCACCGGCTCTTGTGAATTCTTGATGTAGTGATACTTCTCGCCATCATTATTCATCCCTCGGTTCCGTGTTGTCGCAACCGGAATGCCGACAAGTGAATCGTGATGTGTGAATTCAATACTCCTAGCAACCTTGTTGCTTGGTAGTTAATGGACAATAATTTCATTCTTAGCGTGTTGGTTTTGAATCATCATTCTAAGGTTGATCATGCTACCTAGTCCTTGTTCTCGGTGCACTCCTCGATCGATGAGTTAGGATTATTTCAAATCTTCGCTCTATTGATCATATCGTCTTGCCTCAAAAGGCAAGATTGTTCTCAAGTTTAGTAACATACCGGTGGTTCGTGATTTTCTGAATATCTTCTCGGAAGTATCACCAGGTCGTCACCTGACCGTTATGTTGAGCTCGTGATCAAGTTGGTTTCTTGTGAACCACCCTTCTCCAAGAATCTGTGTTGGATATACCTGAGCTAGTTGGTTAAGCTAGACAACAACTTGGAGAGTTGGAAGATGGAATCTTGCCCGATTTAGTTCATCTTAAGGGATATCCTGTGTGTGTGTGTGTGTGTTGAAGAAAGATGATATCTTCATCGATTGGTCCCTATGATCAGTTGCTGGACCTATTGTCTTATCAATCCTTTGATTTGAGTGTGGGATATCGTCAAATCAAATCAGAACCAACGATATTCGTAATGTTGTCTTACTCGTGGTTTTTCCTCGAGCATACACCAT
The DNA here is from genome assembly GCF_018294505.1 of Triticum aestivum. NCBI lineage: Eukaryota > Viridiplantae > Streptophyta > Magnoliopsida > Poales > Poaceae > Triticum > Triticum aestivum. Next base: position 114,202,219 of record NC_057810.1, read on the forward strand.
TATATTTTTTTCGTCTGACCAATACTATCACCGTGTTCACATGATGGTGGAAGTCCAGTGATATGGAAATTCCGATGAGTTGTTGTTGAGCCCATTGAGAACATCCTTATCTCCTCCATGATTTTGTTGAACATTAAGCTATTATTGGAAACTTCTATAAGCATTATCTTCATGTTCCGTGCTCGAAGCATATGTTTCGATGGAAGAAGTGACTTCCTTTGATTCACGTGCATTTGATGTAAGTTGCCGACGTGAATTCGAGAAGGTTTGTTTTTTGCTCCTATGGAATCATCCCAAGTCAGTCATGCATGTGCAAAGTATACCATGGTGTGGTAGATTAATTACCTCCACTCCATATGTATTCCGTAGCACCCCAAGCCACTAATTGATTTGTTCAAGGAGAAGGAGTTCCTTCATAAGAGCTAATCCGGACTTATGAAAGAACTTCAATATCCTCCATGATGGTTCCCAACCAGAACTCGGTAGTGTTTTATTGTAAGACTACCATGTGATCATGTTTGTCTGAGGTAGCGTGTTCACACATGTGTAGCAGAACCAGCTCATGTTTTGGAGCTTGCTATCGTAGTTCATTTCCCGAGAATCTCGCAACGTCATCTCGTCGATTTGTGTTGCAAACTTTCATTTTTCTTCCTAGACTCGATGAGTCTGGAATATCCTGACACCAACCAGATCTGAGTCTCAGGCAGATATGATGGTTGGAACATTTCCCAAGAACTATAATATTGGTCCCTCGATAAACGGTAAAGTGGATGTCATGGCCAACACACCCAGCCAGAAGACCTATTATTGTAGTATCTTGTTTGCAGAAGTTGGCCACCTCCCCATAGGGATTTCGTAGGATTTACTCCCTAGTTGCCCCTATGGATTTTTGTGTTCCCGAAGTCCGACCTTTTACTTGATGTTCTAGTTATCAAACCATATCTGTGAATGGGATACACTAGCACATCAAGGAGAACATTAGAAACGGAGTGCTAAGTGTCTCTCGGTCGATCATCCAGATTTTGTTTCCTTGGCCTCACTAAGGTGAAATCTGAGAAAGTGTTATCTTCCTTTGCATCTGCATCATCCATCATCATTCACCATGGTAGTATGATGTGTTGCCAGGATCCTTGACACGGATGCTGGTAAAACCCTGACGAATATGGAAATGCTCAAGTTCTTGAGAGCACGCACAAGCGCTACGTGTTACCATCGGCTCTAACTGGATTCCTCTCAGTTTCCTCGGCAATGCTATGACCTTTTCAAACAGTGAATTCACTCTCTATTGTTGGGTTCTTCCCCAGTTACCAGAATCATTCCCAGCATTTGCATTTTGTTCCCAGCTTGCACCGCCAATGTGCCATTATACCATGGGTCTCTTCCATTTCCGGTGATAAGCAAATTCATCCATTACGTTGTCTTCAACAAGGTAATCCACATCATCCAAGTCCGAGTATGCCATTCTACCGACCCCCTCCAAACGATCGCTCGAGAATTGTCTTAGGCTGGTTTAAAGAGTTTCAATGATCTATGAATCAAAGGTAATTCTTTTTGCCACTTAAGGGGATATTTCTACGAGCCACCTTCCCTAAGGTGCCTCGTTGTGGTTTCATGGCAACTCAACTCCTCGCTACGTTGACAATCGATTACCACCTTCTTAAGCGTGAAATTGTTGTCTACCTAGTGAACCCTCGTCATCTGTTCCACTCCATCCCTCTAGAGGTGTGCTTCGTCTCTCAGCTCGAGAGATGTTGTTATGTCTCATTCCATGGGTTAATCCTGAGTTGTTCGACCTTAGAGAGGAACAATTCTTTTAGGGTCTTTCCTTTCCTCTCGTTGTCATTATAGTTGGAGTTCTCAAGGCAAGACTTCAAGACAATGATGGTGAATGAATCAACGTTCAATTGAAGTGCACCCTGGATCGTGAATATTATACTAGTCTGTGTTACCCCTTCACCTTACCCTGCGCTTGAATCTCGAGACGAGATTCTTGTTTAGTGGGGGTGAGTTGTCACATCCCTAGCTTCTGGTTTGCTCTGAGCTAGCTAGTCATGTGTTGCATCATGTTTAAATTTTGCCTAAAATTGAAATGGGGATGTTCAAATCCTAGCATTAAATCAACTCAACTAGGGTGAATTAAAATCTTTTCAATAAACCCAAAAGGTTCCTAAGAAAAGTTCATGATTTCTGGTTAAGGTGGAAACCTCTGCCAAAAATGATGAATATATTCTTAGGTCATTTTTGGATTTTTGAATTAAATCATATTGTATTTGACTTTGGGCATTTAAATACTATAAATAATTTAAATGTTCAAATAAATGTTGGAAATTGTTAACGGTCACTGAAATAATTCAAAAAGCACCCATAATTGTTTCCAGGATTTTATTAAATGATTTGGTATTTTAAATCAAATCAAAAACAAAATAACAGAAATAGAAAAGAAATAAAAGAGAGAGAGAGAAGGAAGTTACGTGGCGCCCACTTACCTGGCCCAGCACGGCCCAGCCCATCTCCACTCCCCCCCCCTGTCGTCTTCCTCTGCCAGTAGGCAGAGGCGAGGCGTGGCGCGCGCCCGAGAGGCCTCGGCCACCTCCTGCTTCCCCCTGGCCACCTCCTGCTTCCTCCTCGACGCCCCGGAGACGCCACTCACCTCCCTGCCTCTCTCCCTCACTCTCCCGCGTCCTCATCCTCTCCCCTGGACCTCTCTCTCACTCGCCCGAACGGAGCCGCCGCCACCGACGAGCTCCCCACCGAGCCACAAGTTCCCAGACACGCTGCAACGCCGCCACCATCGCCGTTTCCATCGCCGGCCGCCGAGGATCTTCATCGTCGATTCGCCGCCGTCTCCGCTTCCCCGAGCTCGTCATCTACCCCATCCGAACCACCGTGAGCTCCTGCACGTTTTGCCCCTAACCCCGTGGCTTGCCGCTCGCCGTAGCCGCCATTTCATAGCTGGCCGTAGCATGCCGCCGCCTAAGCTCGTCGCCGGCGTAGCTCCGGTAACCATCTGGTCACCCTGGCATGCCTAACTCGCTCCCCGCACCGCGTAGCGCCCCGCTAGCCGCTCACCTCGCTCGTTTGCGCACCGTAGCACTAACTCGCCCCAACCCCGAGCTCCGGCCGCCGCCTCGGGCTCCACTCCGGCGAACCCCGGCCACCCCCGCACCTCCCGTTGGCCCCCTAGATGCGCACGGGCACGGGCTACCTCCTGGTGCCCTTGGCGCGTCGATCCGATGCCCCTAGCGCAAGTCCGGCGTCCCCCGCCGTGCTCTGTGGTCGTCGTTGGCTAAACTCCGGCGAGAGCTGACGTGGCTGGTCATTAGGGCCTAACCACCCCGCTAACCCAGGCCTAGAGCCACTGACATGTGGGCCCTAGTGCCCCTAATCTTTAATTAAACTAAACTAACCCCCCCTGTCTAACCTGTGTCACTGACGTGTGGACCCCACACGTCAGGTTTGACCGGACCAGCCCAGTTGACTCTACTGACGTCATAGTGACGTGGTGCTGACGCCATAAATCATTTTCTGGAATTATTTTAATTCTAAATATTCAGGAAATTCCAGAAAATGCCTAAAACTTCTAAAATTCATAGAAATTCAACCGTAACTCCAAATTAAATAATTTATATATGAAAAATTATCAGAAAAATTCAAGGAATCCATCTGTACCATTTCCATGCATGTTTGAACAATGTTTGTCCTCTGTTTTGGACAAAACAAATAAAGGGCATTTAAATAATCATATATGGAGTTGGAAATTGAATCATGTGTTCAAACCAACTTCATTTAAATCATAGCTAGATGCACTAGCCCAAAACACATTCATATTGCCATGTCATAGCATGCATCATATTGTGCATTGCATTGATCGTGTTTCTTCTGTGTTTGCCGGTGTTGTTCCCCCTCGGTAGACGTTGTACCGACGATGTGATCGTTGACACTGATGAAGACTCAATGTTATCTTCAGAAGTGGCAGGCAAGCAAAACCACCTTGTTCATTCCGATACAATCCCACTCTCTCGCTCCTGCTCTCTTTTACTGCATTAGGACAACAACGATTCATCTGTTACTTGCTGCGGTAGCTGAACCCCTTTATCCTTTGCATGACCTGTCATTCCACAGTAAATAGATGAAACCCACTAGCATGAGTAGGAGTTGTTTGAGCCCTGATGTGCCTACTCATTCATGCTTGTTTGTCATGCCTGCTACTGCTTAGAGTTGAGTCAGGTCTGATTCATCGAGGATGAATCAGAGGTGTGAGAATATGTCCGACTGTGTGTGAGCTAAGTGTGTGAACACGATTTGGTAAAAGGTGTCGGTGAGAGGCCATGTAGGAGTACATGGTGGGTTGTCTCATTGAAGCCGTCCTCAGGAACTGAGTTCTGTGTTTGTGATCCATGATTCAGCTACTACCATACATTGGGCCCTGAAATATGACCCCGCTCGACTTCTTATTCACCCTAGTCCTCTGTCCAGGAGTTGCAAGTAGTTTCTGGTGTTTGTAGCTTACTGGAGGCCGTGGACAGCGCTGACCGTAGGGGTGGGCTGTGATGCGGTAGGTACGTGGCATGGTGTACCGGATGCCCGTTTGGTATCTCGGGAACCCTGTTCACATCGTTTGGGGCTGTGAGCGAAACTCCGGCCGGATCACCTCATGGATGGAACCCGAATAGGCGATAAACCTGGACTAGAGACTTGAGTGTTTAGGTAGGTCGTGGTCTACACCCACGTCAGCTTTCGCTTGATGTCTGCCGAGCACATGTCGTGTGCAGACACTAAGTGGTGGAAACATGTATGAAGAAGTACACCCCTGCAGGGTTAACATCATCTATTCGAATAGCCGTGTCCGCGGTAAAGGACTTCTGGGTTGCTTATATCAGTTCATCGACAAGTGAAAGTGGATACTCTAAAATACGTAAGATAAGCGTGAGTGCTATGGATGGCGTTCCCGTAGGGAGACGGGAGCGGATCCATAGTGGTGTATTGATATGGTGAATATGTGGACTTGTGTGCGCCACCTCAAAAGAGTTGCTTGCAGTCGTAGTTTAGGATAGCCACCGAGTCAAAGCTGGCCTGCTGCAGTTAAACCCCACCATCCCCTTGTTGATAATGATGCATATGTAGTTAGTTCTGATGTAAGTCTTGCTGGGTACATTTGTACTCACGTTTGCCTATTTTATGTTTTTGCAGAGAGACTTCGGTCTCACTAGTAGTTCCACGTGGACTTCGACGTTTAGCTTGTTACCTCAGCTACGGTCTTGTGCCCCGGCAGGATTTGGTAGATAGTCAGGCTTCTCAGCCTTTTTTAGTTATAGATGTCTGTACCCAGACATGATAGCTTCCGCTTGTGCTTTGATTTGTATGCTCTGATTGTTGGGTCATGAGACCCATGTTTGTAATATCTCGCTCCTCGGAGCCTATTGAATAAATTACTTGAGTCGTAGAGTCATGTTGTGATGCCATGTTGTATTTGCACATATCGAGCATATTGTGTGTATGTTATTGAAATGCTTGGTATGTGTGGGATCTGACCATCTAGTTGTTTATCTTTAGTAGCCTCTCTTACGGGGAAATGTCTCCTAGTGTTTCCACCGAGCCATGGTAGCTTGCTACTGCTCCAGAACACTTAGGCTGGCCGGCATGTGTCCTTCTTCATTCCTGTGTCTGTCCCTTCGGGGAAATGTCACGCGATGAATACCGGAGTCCTGTTAGCCCGCTACAGCCCGGTTCACCGGAGTCCTGCTAACCCAGTGCTACAGCCTGGATTCACTCGCTGATGACCGACACGTTCGATGCTGGATCATGGATGCCTGTCCCTGTAAGTCTGTGCCACTTTGGGTTTACGACTAGCCATGTCAGCCCGGGCTCCTTATCATATGGATGCTAGCGACACTGTCATATACGTGTGCCAAAAGGCGCAAACGGTCCCGGGCGAAGGTAAGGCGACAACCGTGGGAATACCGTGCGTGAGGCCGCAAAGTGATATGAGGTGTTACATGCTAGATCGATGTGGCATTGAGTCCGGGTCCTGACCACTCCCTCGTTCAGTGCGGCATGCTTTACAACTTAGAACCGGGGCTCCAAAAGAGTTTTGAGCATCACGGAGCATATGAGATGTTCGAAGAGCTGAAACTAGTTTTTCAAGCTCACGCCCGGGTCGAGAGATATGACATCTCCGTCAAGTTCTATAGTTGTAAGATGGAGGAAAATAGTTCTGTCAGTGAGAACATACTCAAGATGTCTGGGTTGCACAACCGTATGACCCAGCTAAACATTAACCTCCCAGATGAGGCGGTCATTGACAGAATCCTCCAGTCGCTCCCACCAAGCTACAAGAGCTTTGTGATGAAATACAACATGCAGGGGATGGAAAAGACCATTCCTGAAGTGTTCTCGATGCTGAAGTCAGCAGAATCTGAAATCAAGAAAGAACATCAAGTGTCGATGGTCAATAAGACCACTAAGTTCAAGAAGGGCAAGGGTAAGAAGAACTACAAGAAGGACGGCAAGGAGGTTGCCGCGCCCGGTAAGCCAGTTGCCGGGAAGAAGTCAAAGAATGGACCCAAGCCTGAGACTGAGTGCTTTTATTGCAAGGGGAAGGGTCACTGGAAGCGGAACTGCCCCAAATACTTAGCGGATAAGAAGGCCGGCAACACCAAAGGTATATTTGATATACATGTAATTGATGTGTACCTTACCAGTACTCGTAGTAACTCCTGGGTATTTGATACCGGTGCCGTTGCTCATATTTGTAACTCACAGCAGGAGCTGCGGAATAAACGGAGACTGGCGAAGGACGAGGTGACGATGCGCGTCGGGAATGGTTCCAGAGTCGATGTGATCGCCGTCGGCAAGCTGCCTCTACATTTACGTACGGGATTAGTTTTGAACCTTAATAATTGTTATTTAGTGCCGAGTTTGAGCATGAACATTGTATCTGGATCTCGTTTAATACGAGATGGCTACTCATTTAAGTCCGAGAATAATGGTTGTTCGATTTATATGAGAGATATGTTTTATGGTCATGCTCCGATGGTCAATGGTTTATTCTTAATGAATCTCGAGCGTAATATTACACATGTTCATAGTGTAGATGCCAAAAGATGTAAAGTTGATAACGATAGTCCCACATACTTGTGGCACTGCCGCCTTGGTCACATTGGTGTCAAGCGCATGAAGAAGCTCCATGCTGATGGACTTTTGGAGTCTCTTGATTATGAATCGTTTGACACATGCGAACCATACCTCATGGGCAAAATGACCAAGACTCCGTTCTCCGGAACAATGGAGCGAGCAACCAACTTGTTGGAAATCATACATACCGATGTGTGCGGTCCAATGAGCGTTGAGGCTCGCGGAGGATATCGTTATGTTCTCACTCTCACTGATGACTTAAGTAGATATGGGTATGTCTACTTAATGAAACACAAGTCTGAGACCTTTGAAAAAGTTCAAGGAATTTCAGAATGAGGTGGAGAATCAACGTGACCGAAAGATAAAGTTCCTACGATCAGATCGTGGAGGAGAATATTTAAGTCACGAATTTGGCACACACTTAAGGAAATGTGGAATCGTTTCACAACTCACGCCGCCTGGAACACCTCAGCGAAATGGTGTGTCCGAACGTCGTAATCGCACTCTATTGGATATGGTGCGGTCTATGATGTCTCTTACCGATTTACCGCTATCATTTTGGGGATACGCTCTAGAGATAGCTACATTCACTTTAAATAGGGCACCGTCTAAATCCGTTGAGACGACACCGTATGAATTATGGTTTGGGAAGAAACCTTAGCTGTCGTTTCTAAAAGTTTGGGGATGCGATGCTTATGTCAAGAAACTTCAACCTGAAAAGCTCGAACCCAAGTCGGAAAAATGCGTCTTCATAGGATACCCTAAAGAAACTGTAGGGTATACCTTCTACTTAAGATCCGAGGGCAAGATCTTTGTTGCCAAGAACGTATGCTTTCTGGAAAAAGAGTTTCTCTCGAAAGAAGTAAGTGGGAGGAAAGTAGAACTCGATGAAGTACTACCTCTCGAACGGGAAAGTGGTGCAGCTCAGGAAAATGTTCCTGTGATGCCCACACCAACTGAAGAGGAAACCAATGATGATGATCAAGGTACTTCGGATCAAGTTGCTACTGAACTTCGTAGGTCCACAAGAACACGTTCCGCACCAGAGTGGTACGGCAACCCTGTCCTAGAAATCATGTTGTTAGACAACGGTGAACCTTCGAACTATGAAGAAGCGATTGCAGGCCCAGATTCCAACAAATGGCTTGAAGCCATGAAATCCGAGATAGAATCCATGTATGAAAACAAAGTATGGACTTTGACAGACTTGCCCGATGATCGGCGAGCGATAGAAAACAAATGGATCTTTAAGAAGAAGACGGACGCGGATGGTAATGTCACCATCTATAAAGCTCGACTTGTCGCTAAGGGTTATCGACAAGTTCAAGGGATTGACTACGACGAGACATTCTCTCCCGTAGCAAAGCTTAAGTCCGTCCGAATCATGTTAGCAATTGCCGCATACTATGATTATGAGATATGGCAGATGGACGTCAAAACGGCATTCCTTAACGGGCATCTTAAGGAAGAGCTATATATGATGCAGCCGGAAGGTTTTGTCGATCCTAAGAACGCTAACAAAGTATGCAAGCTCCAGCGATCCATTTATGGGCTGGTGCAAGCATCTCGGAGTTGGAATATTCACTTTGATGAGATGATCAAAGCGTTTGGGTTTATGCAGACTTATGGAGAAGCCTGCGTTTACAAGAAAGTGAGTGGGAGCTCTGTAGCATTTCTCATATTATATGTGGATGACATACTCTTGATGGGAAATAATATAGAATTTCTGGACAACATTAAGGCCTACTTGAACAAATGTTTTTCAATGAAGGACCTTGGAGAAGCTGCTTATATATTAGGCATCAAGATCTATAGAGATAGATCGAGACGCCTCATAGGTCTTTCACAAAGCACATACCTTGATAAGATTTTGAAAAAGTTCAAAATGGATGAGTCCAAGAAAGGGTTCTTGCCTATGTTACAAGGTGTGAGATTGAGCTCAGCTCAGTCACCGACCACGGCAAAAGATAAAGAAGAGATGAGTGTCATCCCCTATGCTTCAGCCATAGGATCTATTATGTATGCCATGTTGTGTACCAGACCTGATGTAAACCTTGACGTAAGTTTGGTAGCAAGATACCAGAGTAATCCCGGCAAGGAACACTGGACAGCGGTCAAGAATATCCTGAAGTACCTGAAAAGGACAAAGGACATGTTTCTCGTTTATGGAGGTGACGAAGAGCTCGTCGTAAAGGGTTACGTCAACGCTAGCTTCGACACAGATCTGGATGACTCTAAGTCACAAACCGGATACGTGTATATGTTGAACGGTGGAGCAGTAAGCTGGTGCAGCTGCAAGCAGAGCGTCGTGGCGGGATCTACATGTGAAGCGGAGTACATGGCAGCCTCGGAGGCAGCGCATGAAGCTATTTGGGTGAAGGAGTTCATCACCGACCTAGGAGTCATACCCAATGCGTCGGGGCCAATCAAACTCTTCTGTGACAACACTGGACCTATTGCCCTTGCTAAGGAGCCCAGGTTTCACAAGAAGACCAGGCACATCAAGCGTCGTTTCAACTCCATCCGTGAAAATGTTCAAGATGGAGACATAGAAATTTGCAAAGTACATACGGATCTGAATGTCGCAGATCCGTTGACTAAACCTCTCTCGCGAGCGAAACATGATCAACACCAGAACTCTATGGGTGTTCGATTCATCACAATGTAACTAGATTATTGACTCTAGTGCAAGTGGGAGACTGTTGGAAATATGCCCTAGAGGCAATAATAAAAGTATTATTATTATATTTCTTTGTTCATGATAATAGTCTTTTATTCATGCTATAACTGTATTATCCGGAAATCGTAATACACGTGTGAATACATAGACCACAATATGTCCCTAGTGAGCCTCTAGTTGACTAGCTCGTTGTGATCAACAGATAGTCATGGTTTCCTGGCTATGGACATTGGATGTCATTGATAACGGGATCACATCATTAGGAGAATGATGTGATCGACAAGACCCAATCCTAAGCATAGCACAAAGATCGTGTAGTTCGTTTGCTAGAGCTTTGCCAATGTCAAGTATCTCTTCCTTTGACCATGAGAGCGTGTAACTCCTGGATACCGTAGGAGTGCTTTGGGTGTATCAAACGTCACAACGTAACTGGGTGACTATAAAGGTGCACTACAGGTATCTCCCAAAGTATCTATTGTTTTATGCGGATCGAGACTGGGATTTGTCACTCCGTCTGACGGAGAGGTATCTCTGGGCCCACTTGGTAATGCATCATCATAATGAGCTCAAGGTGACCAAGGTGTTGGCCACGGGATCATGCATTACGGTACGAGTAAAGTGACTTGCCGGTAACGAGACTGAACAAGGTATTGGGATACCGACGATCGAGTCTCGGGCAAGTAACATACCGATTGACAAAGGGAATTGTATACAGGGTTTGATCGAATCCTCGACATCGTGGTTCAACCGATGAAATCATCGAGGAGCATGTGGGAGCCAACATGGGTATCCAGACCCCACTGTTGGTTATTGCCCGAGAGTGGTCTCGGTCATGTCTGCATGTCTCCCGAGCCCGTAGGGTCTACACACTTAAGGTTCGGTGACGCTAGGGTTGTTAGAAAGACTAGTATGTGACTACCTAATGTTGTTCGGAGTCCCGGATGAGATCCCGGACGTCACGAGGAGTTCCGGAATGGTCCGGAGGTAAAGTTTTATATGTGGGAAGTTGTTAAACGGGCACCAGAAAGTTTCGGGGTCATACCAGTATTGTACCGGGACCACCGGAAGGGTTCCGGGGTCCACCGGGAGGGGCCACCCCTCCCGGGGGGCCACTTGGGCTGCGTGGGGATAGCAGCCAGCCCCTAGTGGGCTTGGCGCCCCCCCCCCTTGGGCCCATGCGCCTAGGGTTGGGGGGAAACCCTAAAGGGGGCACACCCCCCTTGCTTGGGGGGCAAGCCCCCCACCCCTTGGCCGCCGCCCCCCCCTAGGGTTTTCCCTAGAGGGCCGGCCCCCCTTGCCCTTTATCCAATATATAGAGGGGTGAGGGGAGGGCTGCAATACACCACAAGCCAAGGCGCATCCCCTCCCCTCCCCAACACCTCTCCTCCTCCGTACGTGCTTGGCGTAGCCCTGTCGGAATACTGCCGCATCAACTGCACCACGCCGTCGTGCTGCCGTTGGAGCTGCCTTCCTCAACCTCTCCTTCCTCCTTGCTGGATCAAGACGGAGGAGACGTCTCCCGTCCCGTACGTGTGTTGAATGCGGAGGTGCTGTCCGTTCAGCACTAGGACATCGGTGATCCGAATCACGTTCGAGTACGACTCCATCATCACCATCCCCTTGGCAAGCTTCCGCTCGTGATCTAAAAGTGGTATGTAGATGCAAACTCTCTCCCTTGACTCGTTGCTTAGATGAACTCATAGATGGATCTTGGTGAAACCGTAGGAAAATTTTTAATTTTCTGCAACGTTCCCCAACACCGACCTCGTAGGTTCCTTCCCTTAAGCGCGCGACCCCTTAGGTTCAAGTCGGCTTGGTCACAGTTTGGATCACCTCCAACCTGCACGGTAGGTAGCGGCCTCTAGCAAGGCGTGCCGACCACCAAGTAGACTATGAAGCTGGCTAGGCGAACTTGTACAACATGTCACACTTCTGTTCCCTTTGCCACACGATATATGTTGTCGGGCTCAAGGCGAGATTGTCATCCATGTGCTAGCCCGACCTCTTTCTCGTTCAAGTGATACCGACCATAAACCGGATTATCTCATAATCCCTGTCGCATGGCCATGCTTATCCTGGTCAGATCACACGAGGGGCCCAGAGTATATCTCTCTTGATCGGAGGGGTAAATCCCATCTTGCTCGACCATTTCTCGCAGCATGGGACTGGACAAACCCGAAACCTACCTTTGTAACTACCTAGTCACGGAGTAGCGTTTGGTCGGCCCAAAGCAAGTCTGTCACCATCCCGAGTACATGCGTCAGCTTAGGTCTTAGGACATAGAACGTATGTTGTACTAGAGACTCACAGATGACATATCGCTGCGTCTCATAGTTGGGTGTATCCGACTCGGACCTTATCTCGACTCGGATCCGACTACGTCGAATCCGACCAAACCTTTCCAAGTCCATATAATCCGGTTAGCATCCAATGCTCCATGGCTAGTGAGACCAAGCCATCGACCATGTCATATGCTAGTCTAGTCGGCTGCACGTCCACACTGCCCTTTCGACTAGGGACCTTTTAGGACACTCATCATACAATGCATAGTCCCACAAACAAGTCACGTACTTGCTGATACACATCATTGATAATGTGCAAGGACTATCTTTATTCATAAACACATAAGAAATATCATCATACATGATTGCCTCTAGGGCATATCTCCAACAGGGTACTACATCCATCGAGAGGGCCTGAACCTGGGTAAACATCGTGTCCCCAGCCTCCTGTTACCATTAGCCTTAGACGCACAGTTCGGGACCCCCTACCCGAGATCCGCCGGTTTTGACACCGACATTGGTGCTTTCATTGAGAGTTCCTCTGTGTCGTCACTTCAAGGCTAGATGACTTCTCCAACATTCAACCACACTATCCTGGGTGAGGCCTTCCTCCCCGGACGGATCTTCGTATTTGGCAGCTTCGCACTGCGGGCCAATTCGCTTGGCCATCTAGAGCAAATCGATAGCTACGCCCCTGGCCATCAGGTCAGGTTTGGAAACCTAAACTACACCGCCGACATCCGCGGAGACTTGATCTTCGACGGATTCGGGCCCGAGTAAGGAGCGCCAAACAATCACGGCGTGCATGATTTAGATCTGCAGCCGAACAGTATTCAGAACATCGCACCTACTACGGCTCCAGACTTTGCTCCAGAGCAGGTTGTGCCTTCTGAGGACGGACGGATGGACCCCGCCGCGAAGGTCGCACACTCATCGGCCTTGGAGCCGAACACAGACTCCTCTCGTAAAGGGATCTGTATCTCCAGACCCCCGGACTCGTCTCCGGTCGTGTGTTCCGGACCGTGCGCATCCGAGCCCGTTGAATCTAACTGGGCTCCGGTTATGGAATTCGCCGCCACGGATATCTTTTAGCACTCACCCTTCGGAGACGTGCTAAATTCATTGAAGTCTCTCTCTCTGTTAGAAGACTCCTGGCCGAACTATGTCCGGCCTGTGTGGGATACGGAAGACGAAGAAAATCGCAACCCACCCACCACCCACTTTATAGCCACTGTCGATGACCTAACAGACATGCTTGACTCCGACCCCGATAACATCGACGGTATGGACGTTGATATAGGGGACGATCTGGAACCACCGCCCACGAGACGCTGGACAACCACTTCATCATACGACGTCTACATGGTGGACACCCCCAAAGAAGACAATGTTGACAAAAAGGACACAACGGAGGATAAATCCCCTGGGCAAAAGCAAAAATGACAGTGTAGGCGCTGCCTTAGGTCCAGTCTCACAGTAATAATAGCGATGACAACCCAAAACAGGATGACACCCCGGTTGATTTCCAATGCAACAACGTCCACAGGGACCCATCGATGGAGCAGGATAAACCAGGTCATGCCGAACACAGCTCGGAGAAGGCGCCCGAACACAATTCAGAGGTCCAAACTCATCATGCTACCTCCAAAGAAGAGAACAGTCTGGTGGACGATGCGTTCATCATCTCAGAAGAAAATGCGGAACAAGATAACCTCCGCAGAAAACTCCTTGCCACAGCGCGGAGCCTGAAGAAGCAGAAGCAAAGGCTTAAGGCCGCACAGGATACGCTCAACCGAAGATGGAATAAGGTGCTGGACACCAAAGGGAAACATGGTGATAATCGCCACACAAAGAGCTACCCAAAGCGCAAACTGCTACCCGAATTTGACGATGAAGCCGTAGCACTCGTTCGGCCCAAAACCAATACGGCTACTCAGTCGGACCAACCACCTTATGGCCGCGAAAAGCAGCTACCGATACCGCACACAATTTACGAGAGCTCCTGGACAAAAAGGCCAATGCGGCCAGATCCATCTATGGGTCCAGAGGACATGCTCCGACGCGGGATCATGGTCACAAAAACGATCATACTGATCGAATACCAGTCCGGAATCAACACCGAGAACAACAACATCCGGTAGCATGCCGCGACACGGCCAGATATTGAGGGGCTGTGCACCCCCTATGCTTCACGGACGAGGTGCTGGATCATGAATTTCCATAGGGATTCAACCCCATGAATATCGAGCCATACGACGGAACGATGGACCCTGGGGTCAGGATTGAAGTTTTATCCTTCACATACACATGGATCGTGGGGTCGACCTCCATGCCATCAAATACCTCCCCCTCAAGTTAAAAGGACCAGCACGTCACTGGTTGAAAAGCCTCCCCGAAAACTCAATCGGAAGTTGGGAGGAACTTGAGGATGCTTTCAGGGCCAACTTTCAAGGGACCTACGTCCGGCTTCCAGATGCTGACGATTTAAGTCACATAATACAGCAGCCCGGAGAGTCAGCCCGCAAACTTTGGAACAGATTCCTCACTAAGAAGAATGAAATCGTCGACTGTCTGGACGCTGAAGCCTTAGCAGCCTTCAAGCACAGTATCCGAGATGAGTGGCTTGCCAGAAACCTCGGCCAAGAAAAGCCGTGAACGATGGCAGCCTTAACAAGCCTCATGATCCGATTTTGTACGGACGAGGACAGCCGGTTGGCCTGTAGAGGCACCAGCGACCCAGGCACGTCGGAATAACAATATTCCGGAAAACACAGCGGTCAACACCGGATTCAGGGGCTCTCGACCTGGTCAATGAAAAAAGCCATTTAAAGGCAGTAAAGAGGAACCATCTGGCCTGAATAAAGTCCTGGACAGATTGTGCCAAATCCACGACACTTCCGACAAACCTGGAAATCATACCCACAGAGAGTGGTGGGTTTTCAACAAGGCCGACAAGTTAAACGCCGAACACAAGGGAAGGGAAGCACCAAGCAAAGATGAGGATGAGCCTCGCCAGCTGAACACTATGGGCCAGAAACAATTCCCATAGGAAATCAAAACAGTAAACATGATACACGCAACTCACGCCGAGTTCGTAGCCCCCCAATTCAATCCCTGGGCAATTTTCCCGATCACTTTTGATCACAAGGACTACCCGACCAGTATCCGGCACGGAGGGTCGGCAGCCTTGGTGCTCGACCCAATAATCGATGGATACCATCTTACTTGCGTCCTAATGGACGGCGTAAGTAGTCTTAATTTGATATATCAAGACACCATCTGCAAGATAGGGATAGACCCATCCAGAATAAGCCAAAGTAGCG
The DNA here is from genome assembly GCF_018294505.1 of Triticum aestivum. Taxonomy (NCBI): domain Eukaryota; kingdom Viridiplantae; phylum Streptophyta; class Magnoliopsida; order Poales; family Poaceae; genus Triticum; species Triticum aestivum. The sequence continues at coordinate 114,217,638 of NC_057810.1, forward strand.
CCACCTTCAATGGAGGCATTCCAGGCGCCGCAGCACATTGCTGGGGCTCCCTCGTATTAGAAGTGACGTTCGGTTCTCCGGACAACTTCAGAAGCGAGAACGTACTCTTCAACATCGCCCCCTTCAGCAGCGATTATCATGCATTGCTTTGAAGAACGGCCTTCTCTTGCTTTAACGCAATACCGAACTATGCCTTCCTTAAACACAAGATGCCCGGTCCACGAGGCGTCATCACGGTTAGCGGAAACATAGAGCAATATGCAGCAGTTCCCGCTGTCGGACTCTAGGCGGCCTCTCCCACTAGAATGCATGACTGGTCGTCAAGACCACGGACACGGTTAGACAAGTCCAATACACCATTCTTCAGAATGGCTCGGATGAACATGAGCCAGGGGCTGTACATGTGTCCCCATGCGAGGGGCTGCAAACATGTCACAAAAGCCCACAATTCAGATTGCCTCATTGATAGGACGGATCTCGAGCATTTTTCGAGCATAACTAACTTTTCGCATGTTTCCCTTTTTTGTTCCAACAGACACTACCAGTGCAACACCCTTCCAGGATACGGCACAACGGAGACACAGGCGCAGTCGTGCAGCAGTGCCCCGCCCACAGGTTTCTCTTTAGATTAAGCCCCTGCCTAAACCTTCTTTACTGTCTCTTGTTGCTCAAATTCCCATGGGTATTTCATAAACCTATACGGGACAGTGGAATTATAGGCTTTTTGCCACGACAGCTCAATGCACGCACCTGGAATCACAGGGTCAAGGGCGTCATTCAGCCCACTATATGTTATAATGTCCAAATACCTTCGGGAGTGTTCGGCGTCACGAGTTTGGCCTTATATGTAGCAACTCCGAATCATGACTTTCGTCAAATGTTGGGTTAGCCTGGCTAAGGTGGCCAAAGGAGAACTACTGCGGTTGTGCCCTGGTTATTCCGGATGAGCACCTTAGTAGAGAAAGACAAAAACTGACTGTCATGATACAACGAGAGACTGGTCAACCACTCGATGACTCATCGGAATCTATAGGATTCCTCCGCATTAATGAAGGACCGGTCTACCGGTCAAGTACGCACACCGTATCCGGACACTCGCGGAAGTACCAGGGGCTACATAGTAGCCCCACTTTTCAAACTCCTATGGCAAAGTGAAAGTGTTACAGGTATATAGTCCGGTTGCCTGGTTCGACATGCGATCACCTCCTTAATGGACCAGGACGTTGGATCAAGTGTTATTACGCATATTATTTTTTCGAACACCCCCGCATTATATGTGTCGGGGCTAAAGCCAACGACTGCTAACTTTCAAGTTATATGCATACATAAACGGCCACACAGGAGACACTATAATACTTTCAGGCAAAAGTATAAGAAAAGCAGCTTGTTTAATCAAACATATAATTCTTTAGAATTAATAGAATCGTCATTCAAACATGACATTCTTGGAGCACTGGGCCTCTATTCTACGGGCACCTTCTATGACCTACTCAAAATAGTGCTAGGCTGGGTCTTGGCTTCCTGCCGGACCCTGGGTTGCAATGCGGCTGGCCTCCATATCCGCCCAATATGTTTTCACACGGGCAAAAGCCATCCGCCCACCATCTATGCACGCTGATCTCTTCATGGCATAGATTTGAGCTCTGGCGCCAAATAATCGTTGCAACAAACCAAAGTAACTGTCCGACTTCGGCTCCTTCGGCCACAGATGGTCTATTACAGACCTCATTGCAAGGCTATGGCGGCCATCTTCTCACTCAAGGTAAGGAGCGCGCTGGAGCATTAAATTGCAACCAGAATAGTCTCTCCATCTTGTTCTCATCATGATCCTTGAATAACTTGGTCCCATCAGCCGCATTCTTCGCCAAGTCCGCATACTCATCTGCGGCGCTCCATAGCTTATCCAACGGAGCATACTTTGGATCTAAAAACTTCATCCCCAATACATAAGGACTTCAGGCCGCGATGTCTCCGGCTTGTCGAAGTTCCTCCCATGCGTCTCTAATTTGAGAGCGCATCTCCTTTGCCAAATCTAGGGCCTTCTTCAAGTCAGCCGCCTTTGCCTGATTCTCCTTCTCGAGAAGTTCATACCGGACGGTGGCGTCCCTCAACTTGACAGCCATCTCGGCTATCTTCTCTGCGCTTTGAAGACGAGCGGCCTGTTTGGCTTTCAAGTCTTCGGCTGCCCTTAAAGCAGCCGCATTGCTGATCCGGGCTTGTTCCTGTTGGGAACGCGGGAGAAATTCAAAATTTTATACGCATCACCAAGATCAATCTATGGAGAGACTAGCAAGAAAAAGAGGGGAGTGCATCTTCATACCCTTGAGGATCGCTAAGCGGAAGCGTTACAAGAACGCGGTTGATGGAGTCGTACTCGCGGCGATTCAAATCGCGGAAGACCCGATCTAGCGCCGAACGGACGGGCCTCCGTGTTCAACACACGTACAGCCCGGGACGTCTCCTCCTTCTTGATCCAGCAAGGGGAGAATAGAAGTTGAGGGAGAACTCCGACGGCACGATGGCGTGGTGGTGATGGAGCTCGTGGTTCTCCTGCAGAGCTTCGCTAAGCACTACGGAGGAGGAGGAAGTGTTGGAGGAGGGAGGGGCTGCGCCAGGGGAAGGGTGCGGATGCCTTCTCTCTCCCTCACTATATATAGGGGGAAGGGAGGAGGGGGAGGCGCCCTAGGGTTCCCTAGGGGAGGGGCGGCGGCCACAGGGGAAACCGTAGATGGGTTTGGGCGCCCTCACCCCCTAGGAAACTTGCCCCCCAAGCCGGGAGGGGCGGCTGCCCTAGGGGTGGCGCCCCCACCTCTCCTTGTTACGTGAGATGCTGTGGAAGGGGCGCTCAGCCCCTTAGTGGGATGATGTGCCCTCTCCCCTTGGCCCATAAGGCCCCCCAACGCTTGCCGGGGCCTCCGAAACCCCTTTCGGACACGCTGGTCATCACCTGGTACCCGCGAAACAATTCCGGACTCCAATACCCTTCGTCCAATATACCAATCTTCACCTCCGGACTATTCCAGAGCTCCTCATCATGTCCAGGATCTCATCCGGGACTCCGAACAGCCTTCGGTAACCACATACTATTTCCCATAACAACTCTAGCGTCACCGAACCTTAAATGTGTAGACCCTATGGGTTCGGGAACCATGCAGACATGACCGAGACACCTCTTCGGCCAATATCCAATAGCTGGATCTGGATACCCATATTGGCTCCCACATGTTCCATGATGATCTCATCGGATGAACCACGATGTCAAGGATTCAAGCAATCCCGTATGCAATTCCCTTTGTCAATCGGTATGTTACTTGCCCGAGATTCGATCGTCGGTATCCCAATACCTCATTCAATCTCATTACCGGCAAGTCACTTTACTCGTTTCGTAATGCATGATCCCGTGACTAACTACTTAGTCACATTAAGCTCATTATGATCATGCATTACCGAGTGGGCGCAGAGATACCTCTCCGTCATACGGAGTGACAAATCCCAGTCTCGATTCGTGCCAACCCATTAGACACTTTCGGAGATACCTGTAGTGCACCTTTATAGCCACCCAGTTACGTTGTGACGTTTGGTACACCCAAAGCATTCCTACGGTATCCGGGAGTTGCACAATCTCATGGTCTAAGGAAATGATACTTGACATTAGAAAAGCTCTTAGCAAACGAACTACACGATCTTGTGCTATGCTAAGGATTGGGTCTTGTCCATCACATCATTCTCCTAATGATGTGATCCCATTATCAATGACATCCAATGTCATGGTCAGGAAACCATAAACATCTATTGATCAACGAGCTAGTCAACTAGAGGCTCACTAGCGACATGTTGTGGTCTATGGATTCACACATGTATTACAGTTTCTAGTTAATACAATTATAGCATGAACAATAGACAATTAGCATGAACAAGGAAATACAATAATAACCATTTTATTATTGCCTCTAGGGCATATTTCCAAAAGTCTCCCACTTGCACTAGAGTCAATAATCACTATGTGATTGTAATGAATTCAACACCCATGGAGTTTGACATATCTCGCTTGTGAGAGAGGTTATTAGTTAATGGGTCTGAACCTTTAAGATATGTGTGTGCTTTACAAACCTCCGTGTCATCTTCTAGATGAAGTTAACACAAGCTATTTGGAACTATTCCAAATAACTGCTCTACTATACGAATCCGGTTTACTACGTAGAGCCTAGAAACACGGGGTCATGCAAACAGGCCCGGTTGGATTACCCATACCGGTATTGATGAGAATCCCGTAGTAAGGGGGACATGATATCTGCTCTCACAGGATGTGCCAAGGAAACCGCCTCGTGGTGTGTGCGGTAGCAAGTTGTAAAAACGGTTCGAATAAAAACCGGACCGTGGGGTGATGTCACTGTTCAAAGAATTGTCAGCAGATTGGATTCGTGGATTATTATTATTCTCTCTACGGTGATATATGGAATTTTATCTTGCAGAGCCGGACACGGTCCTTGTGTTCGGAATTATCTTGGAGTATTCGGAGATGGAACCCGCCTCGCAATGCCGAAGACAATCTACGCGCCAGACTCATCGTCATTGAAGCTTGGTTCAGGGGCTACTGAGGGAGTCCTGGATAAGGGGGTATCCGGACAGTCGGACTATGTACTTTGGCCGGACTGTTAGACTATGAAGATACAAGATAGAAGATTTTGTCCCGTGTCCGGATGGGACTCTCCTTGGCATGGAAGGCAAGCTTGGCGATTCGGATGTAGATCTCCTCCTCTGTAAACTGACCTTGTGTAACCCTAGCCCCCTCCGGTGTCTATATAAACCGGAGGGTTTAGTCCGTAGGACACATCAACAATCATACCATACGTTAGCTTCTAAGGTTTAGCCTCTCTGATCTTGTGGTAGATCAACTCTTGTAATACTCATATCATCAAGATGAATCAAGCAAGAAGTAGGGTATTACCTACATCGAGAGGGCCCGAACCTGGGTAAACATCGTGTCCCCAGCCTCCTGTTACCATTAGCCTTAGACGCACAGTTCGGGACCCCCTACCCGAGATCCGCCGGTTTTGACACCGACAAAGACCGCACAAGGGGATCTATAAGCACCTGATCGGGAGAAAACCCGATCCATTGCACGCTGCATTGGTTATGGCATTATGCGGAATAAATCTTGAAAGATTTTACAATCTCTCGAACAGCTGACCAGCTCTCGCCGTATCATGACAATCAGTTTTTGGGTTTCTCTACTGAGGTGCTTGTCTAGAAGAACCGATACACAATCGCAGTAGTTCTCCTAGCGCTACCTTAGCTGATATAGCGGAACATAAGGTACCAAAACATGGGAGCCGGGAAAACCCAACTATTGACCGAAGACATGATTCGGAGCTGATGCATATAATTCTATAAGTTCCGGGTGCCGAACGACCGAGAAGGTGGTCGGACTTTAGTGCCATATTATGGGTACAATGAATCCCCTGGCATATTAAGGCATGACACGATGTACGGATGCCATTATGACGAAAGGTGCCAATAAGAAATGATAGCAGAGAAGCATCATATAAATTTCGAGCCATATGTCTACGTGTATGAGTAAAAGTAAGTTTATAAAAAGAAGTGTGATGGCGGAACCTGCTGAGATCAGGCGAGAAGGAGTTGTGTGCGGATCCGGAGTGTATCCGGATTATCTTCGAGGGGAATATCAAGGGATTCGCTTGCGCATACAAGCTGATTCCCGGTCGCCAGCCCTGTCCTACGCGAAAGCGACCCTCCGAAGGAAATGCGAGAAATATTTGTGTGCCATGGAGCGGTTGAGCCGCATAATATGGCCCTTCCCAGCTTTTGCCGGAGTTTTTAATTGAGCTCTAGTCGAGCCGAGCTGTCGTGCTGCGCAGTAATTCGGACTCCTTTATCGGCGTCCGGGAGCTTGGCCGTTGACTTAAGGTTTGAATGGCAAGTGCCCCTCACTACTTCTGTTGTTAAAGCGGCGGTATGCTCTTCGGCGCCGAGTTGAAGTTCAGTTTTGACTTTAATTGTGATGACGCCATGCAGGCCGGGCATCTTAAGTTTGTCGTAGGCATTGTGTGGTACCGCATTGAATCGGGCAAACGCAGTTCGCCCTAGTAGTGCATGATAATTACTGCAGAAAGGGACGATGTCGAAGACTAACTCTTCGGTACGATAATTGTTTAGTGATCTGAAGACTACCTCCAGAGTGATGGAGCCTATACAACTGGCCGCTGCACCTGGTATAACGCCTTTAAAGGAGGTTTTAGTGGGTTTGATCATCGAACGATCGATACCCATCTTGCGCACTGTGTCCTGGTACAACAGGTTTACACTGATGCCTCAGTCCATAAGGACTCGTGTGAGGCGGAACCCGCAAATTATTGGGTCGAGGATAAGTGCGGCTGAATTGCCCTGGTTGGGACTGGCCGGACGATCTGTATGATCATAAGTGATCGGCCCTAGTTTGTATAGTGGGGCGACTTGCTTTGCTGAGTCGACATCCCGAAGAGTGTACGTCCGTTCCCATATGGGGATGTGCATGGCGTTTATCGTGTTCACCGTTTTGATTTGCGGGGGAAATTGTTTTTGCCATCCTTTTTTCGTTGATCTGTGATCCTCGTCGTCTTCATCGCTTTGAGACCCCTTCTACTTGTTTTTGTGATGCTTATGTTTGTTTCAAGACCCAACATTCTCTGTTGTTATGATTGGCTGCCGTTCCTGGGGTACCATGAATTTTGCATGGGTTGTCAAGTATGCGGTCCAGGCCGGATGGGCCCGAATTATTCTTTTGAAGTGGCTTTTTCCGCTGACCGGACTTAGAGCCACGGAATCCGGCATTGACTGTCGTGTCTTTGGCGTCATTATTGTTTTTGTGACGCTTATGTTTGTTGCATTGAGGTTTGCTGTTGTTATCTCTCGCCTCTGATGTGCCAGGACTGCTTGCTGCGTTGTTGGTACGAGCCAACCAGCTATCTTCGCCCGCACGAAATCGGGTCATGATTGTTGTGTGGGCTGCCATGGATTTCGGCTTCTCTTGGCCGAGGTGTCGGGTGAGCCACTCGTCACAGATGTTATGCTTAAAGGCCGCTAGGGCCTCGGCATCCGGACAGTCGACGATTTGGTTCTTTTTAGTTAGGAATCGAGTCCAGAATTTCCTGGCTGACTCTGTGGGCTGTTGGGTTATGTGACTTAAGTCATCAGCGTCCAGTGGTGATACGTCCCAACGTATCTTTAATTTTTGATGGTTCCATGCTATTATATTACCTGTTTTGGATGTTTATGCGCTTTACTTTATACTTTTATATCATTTTTGGGACTAACCTACTAACCGGAGGCCCAACCCGTATTGCTGTTTTTTTTGCCTATTTCAGTGTTTCGAAGAAAAGGAATATCAAACGGAGTCCAAACGGAATGAAACCTTTGGGAACGTGATTTCTGGAACAAACGTGATCCAGAGGACTTGGTGTGCAAGTCAAGAAGCTCCCGAGGCAGCCACGAGGGTGCAGGGTGCCCCCCCTACAGGGTGCGCCCCCCTATCTCGTGGGCCCCTCGGGCATCCATCGACGTTCTTCTTCCTCCTATATATACCCATATACCCCGAAACCATCAGGGGAGCCACCGAAGAAATATTTCCTCCAACATAACCTTCTGTATCCGCGAGATCCCATCTTGGAGCCGTCGCCAGTGTTCTACCGGATGGGGAATCCACCATGGAGGGCCTCTACATGTACTCCAAGGCCACTCTGATGAGTTGTGAGTAGGTTACCACAAACCTTCGGGTCCATCGTTATTAGCTAGATGGCTTCTTCTCTCTTTTTGGATATCAATACCATGTTCCCCCCCCCCTCTCTTGTGGAGATCTATTTGAAGTAACTCTTTTTGCGGTGTGTTTGTCGAGATCCGACGAATTGTGGGTTTATGATCAAGTTTATCTAGGAGAAATATTTGAATCTCTTCTGAACTCTTTTATGTATGATTGACTTGTCTTTGCAAGTCTCTTAGAATTATCGGGTTGTTTTGGCCTACTAGATTGATCTTTCTTGCCATGGGAGAAGTGCTTAGCTTTGGGTTCAATCTTGTTGTGTCCTTTCCCAGTGACAGCAGGGGCAGCAAGGCACGTATTGTATTGTTGCCATGGAGGATAAAAAGATAGGGTTTATATCATATTGCATGAGTTTATCCCTCTACATAATGTCATCTTTCTTAAAGCGTTACTCTGTTCTTATGAACTCAATACTCTAGATGCATGTTGGATAGTGGCCGATGTGTGGAGTAATAGTAGTAGGTGCATGCAGGAGTCGGTCTACTTGTCACACATGATGCCTATATACATGATCATGCCTAGATAATCTCATAATTATTCGCTTTTCTATCAATTGCTCGACAGTAATTTGTTCACCCACCGTAATACTTATGCTATCTTGAGAGAAGCCTCTAGTGAAACCTATGGCCCCCGGGTCTATCTTTTATCATGTAAGCTTTCAATCTACTTTTATTTGCATCTTTACTGTCGGTGTACTAGAGTAGGGGTACCCTAGTATCCCGAACTTGTGCACGGGCAGTTGCAGCACCCCGCGTCAAGGCTTGCCGGGTGACCGCCAAGGTCCTCCATGGTTCCTTTGGAGCCATTCAAGAACAAATTATTCAAGCCAAGGGGACAAGGCCCCGGCAAGAGGAGCTTGTTGGGAAGGCCAACCATGGCATCTCAAGGAACTTGCCGCGACGCGCCACGCGTCCCGGCGAGGCCCGGTGAGCGACAAGCTTCCGGACGCGACAAGGCAACGACCGCGGCAAGGTGCTTGTCGCGGCAAGCTACCACTCTGTACCCGCACTGCAGCACATCCACCAACGTGTCGCCCTGGGGCCTTTCCAGGCGCGCGTGGCAAGAGGCTGTGCAGCCAGCGGTGCGCGGTGGCAAGAGATGCTGACAAGATTGCCATCGTGGCACTATTTGGGCGACGTAGACGGGCATTTAATGCCGTTGTCCCTTTTTGCACTATTTGGGCGACGTAGACGGACATTTAATGCCTTTGTCCCCTGCCGTCAGGGTTAGGTATGATACACTGTACAGGTAGTTGTACCAACCGCAATTACTTTTCCATTTTTGCCCTTGTCTACGTTGCCACCTGTCGGAGACCCCTTTAGCATATAAGAGGAGGCCCATGCGCAACGTAGAGGGTGGTTCGAAGGCAGAAAAACACTCACGCTCGGTCTCGTCAGGAGCTAGTGTGTACTATAGCACTCAGCGCTCCCGAGAAAGAACTCAATACACTCAGACATGTAGCAGTAGGAGTATTATCTCTCCGGAGAGCTCCGAAGCTGGGTAAACTACTCGTGTGCTTCGCCTCGATCCGCTCTTCATGCGATCTCCGCCCCCTGCCGAACCGAAAGGGGCTCGGTCCGCCGGTCCCATAGGTGTTCGTGGATTAGCTTCCCCGACATCTTTGGCGCGCCAGGTAGGGGGCGTTGAGGTTGTGTGAACATGATCCGGCGTTCACACGAGCTAGATCTTCATCTTCTTCATCGACATGCCACCGAAGAAGAAGGCTTCGGCGGCAGATGTTCCGTCCACGTCGATCCCACCACCACTGGAGCAAATGGGTGGTGGGGTAGATGCCAGTGGAAGAACGGGCATCGACGAGGGAGCTCACGGTGCTGCCAGGTCCAAGGACAGGGCTGCGCAGACCTCGGCGTCCGTACATGCACCGCGCCCATCGCAGGAGGCGCAGGACCGACAGCGTCATGGTATTCGCAGGGCCGTATGTTCGTTGGACCAAGATCAAGCTGGTGGATCTCGGGGTGCTCAAGACCAGCATGCACGCCAACATGCTGGCACGAGCGAGACGCGGTCGCCTGGACGGGATACTGCTCCTTCTAACATAGTTAGAAGTCCGAGCATATCCCGCTCCTCGCACCGTTCGCCACTGCCGCCCACCACTCCAACAGAAGCTTTGGCGCGAGCTCAACTGCTCCTGGATTACCCTCCAACGGCAGACAAGATCGATGAATGGAGGGCCACATTTCAGAGTCTCATCGACTTCGCCAACGGCGACACTCCGCGACAGCCGAGTACATCGCTGCCGCGGCAGGACTGCCGGGCACGAGCCGATGGCGACGAAACCGGTGGGGGTGCAACCACCATGCACTCTCCACCCCGAAGGCCAAGATCGCTGACTCGCCGGATCCACCTCGACAGCAACTCCACCACATCATTAGATCCACGAGCTCGTGGTGATCAGCGCCAAGTTCTTCACAAACAACAGCAATAAGATGCTCGAACTCGCATCAAGCGCCGAAGAGAAGAGCGGCGTCAATCGGACCAGCGCGCTGGGCCCTCTGTCGACATGCATGCACCAGGGGAACCAGACGACTTGCCGTACGTGGTAGGTTGCCCTGCGTTAACTTGTGAGCTGCGGCAAGTCCAGTGGCCCAGCACGAAGAATTTCAAGCCAGACGTAACAGAGAAGTACGACGGCAAGTCGCATCCGTCGGAGTTCCTCAGCATCTACACCATCGCGGTGCAAGCTGCCAGGGGGCGGGACGACAAGATCCTGGCCAACTACTTCCCGCTGGTGCTCAAGCCCAATGTCAGATCCTGGCTCATGCACTTGCCGAACAACTCCATATCCTCCTGGGCAGACCTATGCCATCAGTTTGTCGGCGCCTTTACAGGCGGCCACAAGCCTCATGGCCAAGAGAGCGACCTTCATCTACTCGCCCAGAAGGAAGGAGAGCCCCTGCGCAAGTACATTCAGAGATTCAGCCGCGTACAGCACAACATCCCAGATGACCACCCTACCACGGTAATCAGCGCGTTCCATTAGAACGTGCGAAACCGCAGGATGCGGGAGGAGATGGCGATGTGCAAGATCAGAGACTTCAGTGAGCTATATGCCCTGGCCGACAAGTGTGCACGTGCTGAGGAAGGGAGGAAACTCCCCGGAGAGAATACAGAAGCAGGAGGATCTGATAGTGAGGAGGCTGCCCCAGCAAAGAAAAACCGGCGGCGGAACAACAGGAAGAAGAAAGGCACAGATGTGCTAGTTGTTGAGCAGTCCGGCAACGGAGGTGGCGCCAAGAAAGCCAAAGCTGGTAGCTCCAGCGAGGAGATTTCCGCAGGCACTAACTACCAGGATGTGGCGGTCGCCGACAAGCAGGACGGCACCAACAAGCAGTACTACAAGATCCACCGCACCAAGGGCCATGACCTCCAGAGCTGCAAGAAGGTCGAGCAGCTTGTCGAGCAGCAAAAGGCTGAATATGAGCGACGCGACAAGGAGAAGGCCCAGGAAGGTGCTGGAGGAGCCGGCAAGAAACGCCCGGGCCGAGAAGGACGCCGCGGCAAGGCCAAGCAGCGGCAAGGAGATAGACCTCCCCGCGGCCGCGAAAAGGATGAAGATGACGACGACGATGAAGATATGGATGATGATGAGACCGATGAGCAGGAGTTCCAGAAAGCCACAGAGGTCCTGTGCGTTGACGGCGGTGCTTCTCTGCATACTTCACACCGCCAGCTCAAGCGGTGGGTGCGGGAAGTCAATGCGGCAGAACCACCCGTCGAGTCACGCAAGCCTCTGAAATGGTCCAACACGCCTATCATCTTTGATATTGAGGACCACCCTAATCGCATAACTGCAGTCGGGTGCTTGCCATTGTTGGTTTCACCAACTATCTGCAACCTCAAGGTCACTAAGATGCTAGTTGACGGCGGGGCCGGCTTGAACCTGATCTCCTCTGCGGTACTCCAGAAACTCCAGATCCCTGATGGCGAGCTCGAAGAGACCGGCACATTCCAAGGAATCAATCCGTGAAGGAGCAAGCCGAAGGGAAAGATCACGTTACCGGTGACATTTGGTAGTGAGTTGAACTTTAGGACTGAGAGGGTCACTTTTGACGTTGCTGACTTTCCATTGCCTTACAGTGGGATACTCGGTCGTCCAGCACTCGCCAAATTCATGGCAGCCTCTCACTATGCATACAACATGCTGAAGATGCCAGGCCCGATAAGTGTCATCTCTGTCCCTGGCGACAAGAAGGATGCTCTTATCTGCGCCGACAAGATCTATCGAGAAGCAGCAGCCGCAACAGATCGCAAGTCACTTGCCGTTGAAGCTCCCGTGGCGAAGAAGAAGACCAAGTATGGCAAGAGTTCTGATGCCCACTCCGGCAAGCGCACCTCTTCGGAGTGCTGCGCTACCGTCGAGGATGCACCATCGAGCTCCACCGGCAAGTGTAAGAAGACAATGACAGCTCCACCAGAGACCAAGAAGGTGTCCGCCAAGGAGGATGGCACTGGTGGTACCTTCACCATCAGTGCCACTCTCGACCCTAAATAGGAAAGCGCACTCGTTGCTTTCCTGCGGGCGAACGTCGACGTATTTGCGTGGTAACCGACTGACATCCCCGGTGTTCCCAGGAAAGTAATCGAGCACCATCTTGCCGTCTGTCCTCATGCGCGGCCCGTCAAGCAGAAAGTTAGGAAGCAGGCAGTGGAGCGCCAAGAATTCATCGCAGAAGAAATCAAGAAATTGGAAGTAGCAGGCCTTGTCAGAGGAGTGCTCCATCCTACGTGGTTGGCCAACCCTGTAGTCGTGCGCAAGGCAAACGGGAAATGGAGGCTTTGTATCGACTTTACCGATGTCAATAAAGCTTGTCCCAAAGACCCATTTCCCTTGCCGCGCATCGACCAGATTGTTGACTCCACGGCCGGATGTGACTTGCTTTCATTTCTTGATGCATACTCAGGATACCATCAGATCTTCATGGCAGAAGAGGATGAGGAGAAGACCGCATTCATCACCCCATGTGGCACATACTGTTTCGTACGGATGCCTTTCGGTTTAAAGAATGCTGGTTCAACATTTGCAAGGGTAGTCCATGACGCTTTTGAGCCGCAAATGCACAGAAATGTGGAAGCCTACATGGATGACATAGTGGTCAAGAGCAAGGACAAGGCGACTCTGATTCAAGATTTAGACGAAACCTTTGCAAATCTGGGCAAGATCAATCTCAAGCTTAACCCCGAGAAGTGTGTGTTTGGAGTCCCCTCCGGCAAGCTTCTTGGGTTCTTCGTGTCTCAGCGGGGAATTGAGGCCACTCCCGACAAGATCAAGGCCATTGAGCAGATTGAAGCACCAAAGCGCGTCAAGGATGTACGAAGACTTGCCGGTTGCGTAGCTGCTCTCAGCAGGTTTATCTCTAGGTCTGCTGAGCGCGCCCTGCCATTTTTCAAAATATTGAAAAAGGCAGGTCGAATGAAATGGACTCCGGAAGCGGAGGCTGCACTGCAGGACTTAAAGAGATACCTGTCCTCCACTCCAACACTTGTCGCACCTAAGCCACAAGAGAAGTTGCTGCTATATATAGCGGCAACCAATCAAGTGGTTAGTGCTGCGTTAGTAGCGGAGAGGGAGGCGGACGATGAGCCAGCAACCACGGCAGATGCATCCAGCGACAAGCAGGGGACTTCATCGGCAAGCTCTGGTCCCGACAAAGATGGATCTGCGCAGGCGCGTGAGAAGATGCAGAAAAGAATGGTGCAGCGCCCAGTTTACTTTGTCAGTTCCCTTCTGCAGGGGGCTAGGTCAAGGTACTCTGGTGTGCAGAAATTGCTTTTCGGCCTTCTCATGGCCTCGAGAAAGCTACGCCATTACTTCCAAGCACATGAGATCACAGTCGTCACTCGTTTTCCGCTGAAGAGGATACTGCAAAATCCAGAAGCAACAGGCAGGATTGTCGAGTGGGCACTGGAACTGTCAAGCTTTGGCCTCAAGTTTGAGAGCACTTCGACTATCCAAAGCAGAGCATTGGCGGAGTTCATAGCAGAATGGATGCCAACACAAGATGAAGAAATTCCAGAAACGAGCATCCCTGTCAAGGAAGCAAGCAAAGAGTGGCTGATGTACTTTGATGGTGCCTTTTCGCTGCAAGGCGCCGGTGCGGGCGTGCTACTTTCCCAAGGAGCAAGCAACGAACAATACCGCAGAGTATGAAGGTTTGCTTGCCGGTCTCAGGATCGCAGCAGACCTTGGGACCAAGAAGCTCAATGTCAGGGGTGACTCACAGCTTGTCGTCCGCCAAGTGAACAAGAATTATCAGAGTCCGTTGATGGAAGCTTACGTTGATGAAGTGAGAAAGCTAGAAGAGCACTTTGACGGCCTACAGATGGAACATGTTCCAAGAGCTCAGAACGATGTTGCCGATGGCCTGTTGAAGTGCGCCGCACTTAAGTTACCTGTGGAACCAGGGATCTTTGTGCTCAAACTGACTCAACCATCTGTAACACCATCAACTGGACAGAGCAAGAAGAGGAAGTTGATTTCTGGTGACTATTTTCCGGCAGAGCTCCCCGAAGCCGCCGCCAAGAAGGTCCTCAAGATCAACACCAAGGGTGCTGAGGAGCAGTCTGCTCCGGCAAGCCCTAGGGTTTGTTCCGTTGAAGCAGACGCTCCCGACAAGTTTTGCTCCGGCAAGCTTGCCGGGGAACGTCAAGCTCCGGCTGCGCCGCAGGTTCTCGCCGTAGAAGCGGATGTTCCTGCAGCAGCAAATGTGCCTTTAGTCCTTGTTGTTGAGCCGCAAGCTCTAGCATGGGCACAACAGATTATCCATTTCCTTCAGACAGGAGAACTTCCCGAAGAGCAAGAAGAAGCGGAAAGAGTAGCCCGACAGTCAAGTATGTACCAGTTTGTCGACAACACACTGTATAGAAGAAGACTCAACGGCGTGAAATTGAAGTGTATTCACCGGGAAGACGGACAAAAGCTGTTGGCAGAGATACATGGAGGCATATGTGGTCACCATATTGGCGCAAGAGCACTTGCCGGCACAGCGTTCCGGCAAGGTTTCTTTTGGCCGACAGCCCTCCCGGATGCAACTGCACAAGTAACCAAGTGTGAAGCGTGCCAGTTCCATTCCAAGCAGATACACCAGCCAGCTCAAGCTCTCCAGACGATCCCTTTATCCTGGCCATTTTCGGTCTGGGGGCTCGACATCCTCGGCCCCTTTCCCCGAGCTGTCGGGGGCTTTGAGTACTTGTACGTCGCAATCGACAAGTTCACAAAGTGGCCAGAAGTGGAAGCAGTGATGAAGGTGACAGCACAGTCAGCAGTCAAGTTCTTCAGGTCGATTGTTTGCCGCTTCGGGATCCCTAACAGGATCATCACCGACAACGGCACGCAATTCACGAGCTGCACCTTCATGCACTACGTCCAAGATCTTGGCGCCAAGGTCTGCTTTGCTTCTGTTGCTCATCCGAGAAGTAACGGTCAAGCGGAGAGGGCGAATGCTGAAGTGCTGCGCGGGCTCAAGACCAGGACTTTCGACAGGCTGTGCAAGTGCGGAAAGAACTAGATTGAGGAGCTGTCGGTGGTTCTTTGGTCGGTCAGGACGACGCCAAATCGAGCCACTGGCCAGACACCTTTCGCTCTAGTCTATGGAGCAGAGGCAGTTCTCCCCACGGAACTCGTATACGGGTCACCTCGAGTGCTCGCTTATGATGAGCTTGAGCAAGAGCAGTTGCGACAAGATGACGCGCTGCTCCTTGAGGAGGACCGTCTTCAGGCCGCTATACGAGCTGCTCAATACCAGCAAGCTTTGCGCTGCTACCATAGCCGCAAAGTTCATGCCAGAAGTCTCGAGGAAGACGACCTTGTTCTTCGGCGCATTCAGTCCGCCAAGAATTCCAACAAGTTGACGCCGAAGTGGGAAGGCCTTTACCGGGTGAAACGAGTCACTAGGCCTGGCGCTGTCCGCCTTGAGACCGAAGATGGCATTCCGGTGAGCAACTCCTGGAACATTGAGCATCTTCGTAAGTTTTACCCGTAAGGCGCGGTTGCCGGAACCTGTTCCGGCAACCACCTTTTGTACAAGTCTTGCCGATGTTGCATGTAATCCTTTGTACGAAGCCGGGCGCAGACCCCGTGCATAAGTAAAGCTCATGTGCTCCGCACATCTTGTCAATTTCATGCTTTCTACTTTCCTTTGCATGCGTTATCTGACACTTTGTGCAGCGCCTACCCCCGGTAAGCAATAACGAGCCGTAAGGCCCCATATCTTTATTTTCTCTTCTTTCTCTTTCTCAAAAAAGGGAAGGTTCCCTCGCCCACAAGTTTGCCGGGGGGAAAGGAGAAGATAATGGTGTGGACCAAGCGTCGTTCGAGGAAGTTTCTCCTTACCGGGAAGCAAACGACAGAAAAGCTAAGTTGCTAAACTTTGAGCAATCAGTTTAAAAAATATTAAGTTATCTTCCTCGAACGACCGTGCTTTGTATGGAAAACCTGTGCGCGGAGGAACCAACTCGTAGCTAGTTGCGCCCTTACTTTGTTTCGAGTCCGCTCAACAACTTAAGTGAGCTGCGACTAGTTGCGACAAGGTTTCTTGTCGGTAGCGGCACCGCCAGCAGGCTGCTCACGTCCCGCACTCAGCGCTCGCGGCTAAGGTGCCTGCGCCGACAAGTTCCCTAAAAGCGTAGGGCAAAAACATACTAAAGAAGGAATCAAGTGAAGGAAATAACATAGCAATCGCTACCCAAAATAGAGTCATATTATAAGATAGCTTGTCGCAGCTCTAACAGATTGTTCTCATAAACATGACCATCAGCGGCAAGAAAAAGAGAAAACGGGCGGCCTAATCTACGCGATCGCCCTCAACCCTCTTGATCCCGCTCACCTTGTCCACAATGGGTGCGACAAGGGTCTTGAGCGCTTCCAGATGAGCATCCGCCGGCAAGGTCCTGAGGACATTGCTGAGGTTGAGGCCTGGTTTGCGGAAGGCCACCTTCACCAGCACCTTTTGATGAGCTCCCGCGCAGATTTTGCATGACTCGTCGGCCAGCTGCTTTGGGATCTTCTCCCGGAGTCGCTGGAGGGCCGTCGCCATGCCTTTGAAGAACAAGCTGAGCTTGGCGCTGGGTTGGAGGTGCTCATCGGAGGAATACCCGAGATCCTCCATCCCCAGCTGCGCCAGCTCCCTGTCGATGGCTGCGGCAACATCCACGAGACCCTCGGTCCAGTGCTCCACATTCTCCCTAAAAGTGTTCTGGGCGGCAGCAGCATTCGCCAGCAGCGCCTCGTCGGCCTTGATCTTCTCCTTCAAGGCCACCTCCTGCTCCCTGGCGCCGTCCAGCGTCTTGGTCAAAGTAGTCAGCTTCAACTCAAGATCTGCATTGGAGTCCTTGGCGGCGCTAAGCTCCTTGCTCCTCTCGGCGAGACGACCCTGCAGCTCGCCATGGGTGTAGGCGCCCTTCTCGCGCTCACGCTTGAGCGCAGCAAGCTCCTTACCGCTCACCTTGAGATCGGCCTCCAGCTGCGCCACCTTCGTCTCCAGCTCCTTCTTGGCGGCATCGGCAGCTGCGGCAGCATCCTCTGCTTCCTTGAGAGCCCCGCCGAATGTTTGCTCGCGCGCGGCAAGCTCCTCCTCGTGGCTGTCAAGGTTAACCTTCCGCTGCGCCAACTCGCCTTCCTGCGCAGACAGCTTCTCGGCAGCAAGCCGCTGTTGCTCCTGAACTTCTGCCTTCTCAAGGAGGAAGGCTTTCCACTCCTCGGCGAGTTGGTCCTGCTCCTTTGCCAGGGACCGGAAAGCTTCCTGGTTGAGGCCCCAGAGCTCCTCCGCGCGCTTCTCGATGTCCACTCCCGCCTTCGCGACAAGCGCTTCTCGGGATACCAGCTTGGCCTGTCGGGCGCGGTAGAGCGACAACAGCTTCCGCAGTAGCTGCTCCTCCTCAGGCTCGCCGCTGCTGCTGCTCAGCGCGTCGACTAGCGTCAGCCCAGCGGAGGCGAGCAACTCTTCATCAAAGATTTCTCCTTCGATCGGCGGCCTGGAGCTTGACGCCCAGGGGAGCTTGATGAAGACGCCATCGCCGGCCTTCAAATAGGCGCCGGGCTGGGGCTCTTCGGAGCCTGACGCTGCAACAGCGGTGGAGGGATCAGCGGTTGCCGTAGCACCTGACGCTCCTGCGGCCTCGGGGCCGTCAGTGCGATCGCCGGACCCCTCGCCAGCTTCTGCGGCGGCAGCTTTGGCCGCCTCTTCGCCGGCGGGATCATCGGCGCCGGCCTCTTCTTCGGTGGCAGCGGCATCGTTAGTATTGCCGCGCGCGTTCTCATCGCCGGCGACCTCGGTTTCCATCGGCTCCGTGGCAGATGGACCTGACGACCGGAAAAGGGAGAAGAGTCAAGCAAATATTCAAAAAGAAAATCAGAAGAAGAAGAACCCAAGGGAAGTTTTCAAACAAGAGGATTACCTGTACTAGGATCTACAGCCGTGGTCTCCACCACCGAGTGGTCGCTGGTGTTGTCCCTTGCGGAGAACTGTCCCTTGCCGGAGACTTCTCCCTTACCGGAAAATTCTCCCTTGCCGAAGAACGCTCCCTTGCCGGGGAATACTCCCTTGGCGGTGTAGTCGAAGCAGATGGCATGTCGGGAGCGGCTTTCGGGCACTCCTGGTGAGACTGCTCTGCTCCTACGCAAACCAAGAATCAGATGTCAGCAAAGAAAGAGCACCCTTGCGTGCCTAACAGCAGGAAGTAAACCATATACTTACGCTAGGGGCTGCGCTGGGGGTTGCTTTGGTGGATAGTTGCCGGGTCCGGCAAGGTGGTCTCGGACACACCCCCTGCTGTCGCGGTGGGTTCGTCCTCGATGACAATCACCGGGACCTTGGCTCTCTTCGCCGCTCTCTGGGCCAGAGTCCTGAAAAGGAATGGGTTCGGAGTAAAGAAAATCAGATACAAGACAAAACAGCAAGAATTGAAGAACTACAAGTACAGCAAAGAATCTTACTCTTCCTCTTCCTCGTCGGAGCTGAGCGCGGAGAGGTCGAAGTCCGGCCCACCTTCGGCGTGACAAGGCGGAGGAGTAGGTTCCCTTAGCCGCTTGGCGGGAGCAGAAGCGATGGTCCGGGAGGGCCCTGCTCTAGTTGCCGCAGCGGCGTGAGGTGCTCCCGCGGCAACATTGCTTGCCACGGTGGAGCGCATCGCGCGGCGCGGCGGCTGTTGACCCGTCTGCCGCCCCGCTACGTCCCCAGCCTTGCGGAGACACCTTCTTGGTGGAGCTCGGGGCTCCGCTTGCGGCGAGCTGTCTGAAGGTGAGAAAGAGGAGGATTCGATCTTCAACGAGTCGCTCGCGCCCTCAGCAGGCTCCCTCGACTCAGGTTCAGGCCCGACAAGCTCTCCCTCGCCGGCAAGCTCCTCTCGCTCGGCCAGGCTTGCCGCCTCTGCTGCCTCTGCCTCCTCCACGGTGAATCCAAACTCGCCCGCGGCAGCTGCTGCCGCCGCCTCTTCCAGCCTAGTGGCGATGCGTTGCATCTCCGCATCGGTGGTGTCGCGAGTAAGGCTCTTCTGTTCATCGAAGCGGACTGGCACTTCTACCAAGCCGTCAAAGAACTCCTGCACGACGTCGTCTGCAGGCTCTTGCCAAGTTGGGACAATTCCATGCGAATCGCACAGCGGCATCATTGCATGGATGCGGTCGAGCGAGGAGTTGTTGCACAGCGGAACGACACCCCTCGGCAACATGAACGCTTCGGGATGTTGAGGATCGCGCTTGAACAGTTCCAGGAGTATCGCATCCAGTTCCATGACAGTGAAGTTGAAGTTGAGGCCTGGGCGCAGCCTCATGATATCCGCCGCATTCTGGAACTCCCAGGCGGGTCTCCACCTCTCCTGCAGGGGGGCGATGCGACGGCGAAGAAAATCTGCGCCGACGGCGCCTACGGTGAGCCCGACAAGCCTGAGGCGTAGGATCCGGGTGACGGCAATCTTCAGCCTATCGTCTTCCGGGGCCATGTTGCTCCAATCGTTGCCGCGCGCTATTGGGGCTTGGCGCTGGGCGGTAAATGGCTGCGGGTTCTCCTCGAAAATCCAGCACCAGTCTGCTCTCCATTCCTCCCACTTGCTGCGGAGCTCTCCCTCCAGATAAGCTTCCTTCTTGCCAGTCCTCGAGATCCAGGCGATTCCGCCGGATAAAGGCTCCCCTCTCTCAACTCAGGGCATAAAGAAGTGGCGAAAAAGAGCTACATTTGGATAGACTCCAACAAAGTTTTCGCGTAGATCTGCGCAAACTGCCATGGTCAGAACGGCGTTGGGGGTGAAGCCAAGGAGGCGGAACCCGTAGGTGTTCATAATATCGCAGAAAACTCAGAGAAAGGCGGGTAGAGCCCACAGTAGAAGAACAACACGAAGAAGGGATATCCATTCGGAGCCAGTTCCGAAGCGGCAGCTGAGAGTACCTTCGTGAGCGGATGTGCTCGCGTCTCTGTCAACCAAAAGAGGTAGTAATACTCCCTCAGCTCCTTCGCGGCGAGCTGAGGGGGGAAGATTGCCCGCTCCTTTCGCAGCACCGTGAGCCGTTGCGCCTCGGCCGACTTCACAACCTTCCCGGCTTTCGGAGCCATGGCAGAGGTGGTGAGAGAGATCGACGGCGTTGGTGGTGCCGGTGGCGATGGGGGGCGGAGCACTGCACTCTTTCAGCTTTGGGAAGAAGGTGGGAGCGGTGGAGGTTTTTGAGATTGGAATAGCGACCAGCGAGATGGGCGAACTGCCCCTGTTTCCCCTGCTTATAAAGAGGGAGGGGGCAGACGTTCCG
This sequence comes from Triticum aestivum, assembly GCF_018294505.1. Taxonomy (NCBI): domain Eukaryota; kingdom Viridiplantae; phylum Streptophyta; class Magnoliopsida; order Poales; family Poaceae; genus Triticum; species Triticum aestivum. Next base: position 114,238,208 of record NC_057810.1, read on the forward strand.
TCTTTCCGAATAAAGAAACCACCCACGATCTCTCCCACGACGCCGCATTCGACGCGTACCGTTCAAGGAGTGAAATACGGTGTAACCCAGAGTGAAATACAGCGTAACCCAGGCCGCACGTGCCCGTGCCCTGTTTTGGGCCTGGCCCAACAGCGCTCGGCACCGTGTGTGGCCCAGGCCCGGGGGCTCCTGTCGGTGTACTAGAGTAGGGGTACCCTAGTATCCCGAACTTGTGCACGGGCAGTTGCAGTACCCCGTGGCAAGGCTTGCCGGGTGACCGCCAAGGTCCTCCATGGTTCCTTTGGAGCCATTCAAGAACAAAGTATTCAAGCCAAGGGGACAAGGCCCCGGCAAGAGGAGCTTGCCGGGAAGGCCAACCAAGGCATCTCAAGGAACTTGCCGCGATGCGCCACGCATCCCGGCGAGGCCCGGTGAGCGACAAGCTTACGGACACGACAAGGCAACGACCGCGGCAAGGCGCTTGCCGCGGCAAGCTACCACTCTGTACCCGCGCTCCAGCACATCCACCAATGTGTCGCCCTGGGGCCTTTCCAGGCGCGCGTGGCAAGAGGCTATGCAGCCAGCGGGGCGCGGTGGCAAGCGACGCTGACAAGATTGCCATCGTGGCGAGCGGTGGCGTCCCTGACGGTCCCTTTTTGCACTATTTGGGCGACATAGACGGGCATTTAATGCCTTTGTCCCCTGCCGTCAGGGTTAGGTATGATGCACTGTATAGGTAGTTGTACCAACCGCAATTCCTTTTCCATTTTTACCCTTGTCTACGTTGCCACCTGTCGGAGACCCCTTTAGCATATAAAAGGAGGCCCATGCGCAACATAGAGGGGGGTTCGAAGGCAGAATAACACTCACGCTCGGTCTCGTTAGCAGCTAGTGTGTACTGTAGCACTCAGCGCTCCCGAGCAAGAACTCAATACACTCAGACATGCAGCAGTAGGAGTATTATCTCTCCGGAGAGCTCCGAAGCTGGGTAAACTGCTCGTGTGCTTCGCCTCGATCCGCTCTTCATGCGATCGCCGCCCCCCGCCGAACCGAAAGGGGCTCGGTCCGCCGGTCCCATAGGTGTTCGTGGATCAGCTTCCCCGACATTTACTTTTCCAATCTATATCATAAAATACCAAAATTATATTTATCTTATCATATCATCTCTATCAGATCTCACTTTCGCAAGTGGCTGTGAAGGGATTGACAACCCCTTTATCATGTTGGTTACGAGTTCTTTGTTTGTTTGTGTAGGTGCATGGGAATTTTGAGGAGCCTCCTACTGGATTGATACCTTGTTTCTCAAAAACTGAGGGAAATACGTACGCTATTGTGCTGCATCACCCTTTCCTCTTCAAGGAAAACTAACGCAAGCTCAAGACGTAGCAGGTGGTCGCAGGTAAGTGCCCTGGAAGTTGTCAAGGAATGAGTTTTCTAGGTTCTCCTAACTGCCAATGGAGTTTGTTGGCAGGCTATTCAGCCAATGCCGAGCCGGTCCCCTAAGCTTCAGTGGGAGATACTTGATGGCATGTAGATCGTCGCCACAGGCCATGTGAATGTGGAGAAGGAAATCTTTGATCCATACTACGGGGTCTGTTGTACCATCATATGATTCAATGTTTACGGGTTTAAACCCTTCTGGGAATTCATGATCCATTACTTCATTGGTGAAGCATAGGGGGTGTGCGGAGCCTCTGTGCCGGGATATGTCTCGACACAATTCCAAGTTTAGTCTGTTGTATTCGGCCCGGCTGGACTTGTTTTTAGTGTATCTGGCACGGCGATTATCTTCAGGTGTTGTGACGCGCCCCTGCGATCGATAGATCGATCTTGACTGTCCTGCCTTGTTTCCCAATACGTCTTGTAGGTCTCGGCTGGTGTTCGGGCTGATTCACCGCTTTGTCTTGGCCGTAAGGTGGCCGGTCAACCTCGTCCTGCGCTAGTAGTGTAAGCTCTAGTGCCTCCTCCTCGAGTTGAGGTAGCAACCTGCGCTTTGGGTAACTTTTGGTTGGGCCCAAAAGTCCATATTCCTCGGCTGCCAGGAGCTCAGTCCATCTATCTTTTTGCAGACTTTGATCAGTTTGAAGATGTTGTTGTTTTTTCTTCAGGCTTTTTCCTGTGGCTATAAGCCGGCGCTTGAAGCACTCCTGCTCGACGGGATCCTCAGGCACGACAAATTCGTTGTCACCGAGGCCTGCTTCATCTTCGGAGAGAGGCATATAATTATCGTCCTCCAAGTCTCCATCCATTGCCTCTTTATCTGGGCTAGTTTGCCCGTCCTCCTGCTCGGCCTGCTCGAAGTCGGGCTAGGCAGGATTGTATTCGTCTTTGGCTCCATCTGGATTGCCATCATTGAGGGAGTCCTGGATAAGGGGGTATCCGGACAGCTGGACTATATACATCGTCCGGACTATAGAAGCGTAAAGATACAAGACTCAAGCTTCGGCTCGTGTCTGGATGGGACACTCCTTTGCGTGGAAGACAAGCTTGGCAATCCGGATATTATGTTTCCTTCCTTGTAACTGACTCCATGTAAACCCTAGCTCTATGGTGTCTATATAAACCGGAGAGCATGGTCCTTAGAAGGCCGATCACAATTACAATCATACCATCATAGGCTAGCTCTTAGGGTATAGCATCTACGATCTTGTGGTAGATCTACTCTTGTATTCCACATATCTTCAATATTAATCAAGCAGGAAGTAGGGTTTTACCTCCATCGAGAGGGCCCGAACCTGGGTAAACATTGTGTCCCTTGCTTCCTGTTACCATCAGCCTAAGATGCACAGATCGGGACCCCCTACCCGAGATCCGCCAGTTTTGACACCGACATTGGTGCTTTCATTGAGAGTTCCTCTGTGTCGTCGCTTCGAGGTTTGATGGCATCTTCAATCGTTAACGACATGGTCTAGGGTGAGACTCTTTTCCCAGACAGATCTTTGTGTTCGGCCGCTTTGCACTACGAGCAAATTCGCTTGGCCAGTTGGAGCAGATCGACAGCTTCGCCCCTGGCCGCCATTATCCGGTTCGGAAACTTGAACTGCATGGCAGATGTCCACGGAGATTTGATCTTCGACAGATTCGAGCCTGCGCCAGGAACGCCGGACAGCTACGACGAGCACGACCAAGACCTGCTTTTGGACAGTGCTCGGGACATTCTCCCCGAGGCAGCCCTGGATCTAAATCCAGGGTAGGTTGCGTTGCCCAAGGACGGAGGGCTGGACCCCGCCCCGCAGGCTGCACACTTATCGGTGGTGGAGCCAAACACGGGTCTCACCTCTGTGGAGGCCTATAACCATGGGCCCCCGGACTCATATCCAGTTGTTGGTCCTGGTCCGCTCACTCTCGAGCCAGCCGAGCCAGGCTGGGCTCCAGTAATGGAGTTTACCGCTGCGGACATCTTTCAGCACTCGCCATTTGGCGACATACTAAACTCATTGAAGTCTCTCTCTTTGTCAGGAGGCTTTAGGCCGAACTATGTCCGGCCCAAGTGGGAAGCAGGCGACGAAGGAACTCAGCGCCCACCCACCACCCACTTCATTGCCACGATCGAAGAATTAACCAAGGTTCTTGACTCCGAAGACATCGACGGTATGGACGACGATGCAGGAGAGGCTCCAGGATCACTGGAGCGCGGGACTAGTAACTTGTCATACGATATATACATGGTAGATACGCCCAATAAGGAAGGCAGTCCGGACGATAAAACACCCGGGCAAAAGCCAAAGAGGCGGCGCAGATGCCACTCAAAGTCCAGTAATGGCAAAAAGAGCGACAAGAGCGCAAGAAGGGTTGATATACCCGCAACCTCCGAAAGCAATAATGACCACATGGACCCAGCGATGGAGCAGGACGAGCCAGGTCACACCAAATCAAGTTCGAAGCAAATAAACGATCACAATGATCTGGAGGGACGAGCTCAGGATGCCGCCCCAGAACAGGAAGATAGTCCGGACGACGATGCATTCATCATCCCAGACGAACAAGTGGAACCGGACAACATCCACAAAAAGCTTATGGCCACCGCCAGAAGTATAGAAAAGCAAAAGCAATAGCTCAAGGCCACACAGGAAAAGCTAAGTCGCAGATGGAATAAGGTGCTAGACACCGAAGAAAGATATGGCGATGACTGCCATACGAAAAGCTATCCGAAGCGCAAGCTACTGCCAGAATTCGACGACGCGACCGTTCCACCAAAACAAAATTCGACCAAGAAACCAGACGTACCGCCTCATGACCGTAACGGAGAGGCCATGGACACTGTGCACGATCGACGCGAGCATCCGGATAAAAAGACCGGTGTAGCCAGGTCCATATATGGATCTAGAAGACACACCCCAGCGTAGGACTATGGTCACCCAAACGCTCATAAAAGCCAGATACGAGTTCGGAATCAACCTCGGACACAACAACAAACGACTACATGCCACAATGCATCCAGATACAAAGGGGCTTCTCAGCCCCTGTGCTTCACCGAAGAAGTACTGGACCATGAATTCCCACAAGGTTTTAAACCTGTGAACATAGAAGCATACGACGACACGATAGGCCCAGGGTTCTGGATCGAGGATTTTATCCTCCATATTCACATGGCTCGTGGGGATGACCTCTGTCGGTGTCAAAACCAGCGGATCTCGGGTAGGGGGTCCCAAACTGTGCGTCTAGGCGGATGGTAACAGGAGACAAGGGACACGATGTTTTTACCCAGGTTTGGGCCATCTCGATGTTGGTAAAACCCTACTCCTGCTTGATTAATATTGATGATATGGGTAGTACAGGAGTAGATCTACCACGAGATCAGAGAGGCTAAACCCTAGAAGCTAGCCTATGGTATGATTGTTGTTTGTCCTACGGACTAAAACACTCCGATTTATATAGACACCGGAAAGGGCTAGGGTTACACAGAGTCGGTTACAATGGGAGGAGATCTACATATCCATATCGCCAAGCTTGCCTTCCACGCCAAGGAAAGTCCCATCCGGACACGGGACGAAGTCTTCAATCTTGTATCTTCATAGTTGTAACGCCCCGGATTCGATGCGCCAGGTGTCTGCCAGTTATTTGCCATTGTTGCCATGTCATTTGCTTGTGTGTTGCATTTTGTCATGTCATCATGTGCATCTCATTTTGCATACGTCTTCGTCTTATGCATCCAAGCATTTTCCCCGTTGTCCGTTTTGCAATCCGGCACTCCTATGTCCTCCGGTGTCCCCCTTTTGTCTCTCATTGTGAGCGGGTGTTAGACATTCTCGGAATGGCCCGTGGTTTGCGAAGCGGCCTTGGTATAGCACCGGTAGACCGCCTGTCAAGTTTCGTGCCATTTGGAGTCCGTTTGGTACTCCAACGGTTAACCGCGCAGCCCGAAAACCCCTTTTCTCTTGCGGCCCAGCAACCCTTCCAAAGTGACCCAAAACCCAGCAAACTCTCCTCCAGGCTCTCGGTCGTTCAATCACGATCGTGTGGGCGAAAACCGCTCCTCATTTGGACTCTCCTAGCAACCTCTACCTATAAATATGTGCATCCCCCGAAATTTCGCGCAGATCAAACCCTAGCCTCTCCCCCTCTGTGCCACCGGACATGTCCGCCCGCCGCCGGACGCGTCCACCGCCGCCAGCCACGTCACGCGGACCAATGACGGGCCGCCATGTCACCGCGCCGCCGCCCGCAGCCTATCCGGAGCCGTCGCATCGCCCCAGCCCCTCCTCCACCGCCGCAGGCCCGCTCGGTCCATCTGGAGCCCGCGTCGGGCCGCACCAGGCCCGGATCCGTGCCGCGCCTCTCGCTCCGCTCCGGTGCCATGGCCTCGTCCCAGACCTCCGCCCCGCCCGAGCTCCCGCCGGCGAGACGCCCTACCGGCGAACAACTCCGGCGAGGCGAGGCCAGCCCCATCGTGGGACCTCCTCCCCGCGCCCCCGCTTCTCCTCCGAGGCTCTCCCTCACGATCTCTCTTTCTCATGTGCCAGGACTCCATGGATGGCCGCCCCAAGCTCCACCGGCAACAGCGCCGCCCCGATCTCCGTCCGCCGCCGCTCTTGCCCGTATCTGGTAGCCCATGCCCCGATCTACCCATTCCTGGCCATCCCGAGCCCCGCCGGAGTCCCACGCCCCTTCGTCGTCGTCGTTGACTTCCGCCGGAACCGTCCTTACGAGAGAAGCAGACGACCCCACCTGTCAGTTTTTGTCCGCGAGGTGAATTTTCGGCCAAGTCCTATAAATTTGCATATTATGTTGCCCTGTTCATCATGTCATAACTCTGTGCATGTAGCTTCGTTTTGTGCATGTAATATGTCAAAATGTTCATCATGAGATGCTTTACATTTAATTCCATTGCATCATGTTCATTTGAGTCCATATTGATGCCTGTATCATAGTTGCAAGAGTGCTATATGATGTTGTCTTCTGCCTGTTAACAGAACTTGCTCTTTTGTCATTTTTGCCATGTTTGATGTGTGCATCCTATGAGGTTGATGTCTACATGTGTTTTGAACTATGCCATGCCATCTTTACAGGGGTGCAATCCATGTATTTGTTTGAGTTGTGTAGTGAGTGCATCAAGCTTGTTAAGTAGGGTACTTGTTGTTGCTGTTTTGCTAGACTGAATCTGTTATTTCGTGATACCATGTAAATCTGCTGCTACAAGTCATTCTATGCATACTCTAGAGATGTTCACTAAGGATGATTTGTTATACATTTCATGCTCTATCCATACATGCCCCTGGTTGCAATTATAGCCTACTATAGCTTATTGTAATCTTGCTCCAAAGTTGCTAAATAATGTTGTTGTCAGCCTGTTAACATTAAGTTGAGTTGTTGCCATGATTGTTGTTAGTGATCCATGCATTCTATGAACTTGCTCTTGCCATGCTTAGCATCATAAACATGTCTTCTTACTGTTGGTTGCCTTGTAATGCCATGTATTGCTCTGTGGTGAGTGGTACAAGCTCACCAACATGCCTTCTTATTGTTGTTCCTGCCATGTATGAATCTGTCATATAACTTGCCATGTTTACATGGGTGCCATCATATTTTCTGTTCCTTTTTGGCTCATGGTCAGTGAGGGAATTTTGTTCTATGCAATTAATAGATTCGTTCCATGCCTTTGTTCTCCATGTTAAATGCCTGTAACATGTTGTTTGATATCTCTAAACATTGCAACCTGATGTTATTTTCTGCAAAGTCTGAACTGTTATTATTTGCAATCTTGCCATGTGTGTTTGAGCATGTTCTAGTGATTTCTGGAGATAGCTCAGTGTTCATGTTTTGTTATGCTTTACCTGTACATCTTGTCCATTCCTTTAGTTCTCATGTTGTGATGTTGTAGCATGTTGTTTTGATGCTTTCAATATGCCTAGTTGCTGTTTTGGACAGATTGTTGCTATAACTTGTTTCATGTGTGTGTGTTGAACCGTTGCTCCGTTTTGAGCGTGCTCTATATGAAACTTGCTTGATTTTGCATGTAGTTTCATATTATCATGTTGCATCCTTGTTTTGAGGTGTTTGCTTGATGTTTGTATGCATTTTGCATCAATGACATGTTTTAACTTGTTTTGCTCATATCTTCTAGGCCGTAGCTCCGAATTAAATGAACTTTATATGTAACTTGACTAGAATCTCATGTAGATCATCTTTGTGCATCTTAAATTGATGTTTAACAACTTGAACATAAGGTTTAATCAGATCTGGACCAATTTCGAAATATGCATATGAGGACTTACCGGAATTGTTATATGTTGCTTCCGGCCTCATTTAAACATGCCTTGATGTGTTGCTCTTGTTTGCATCATCTCTTGCCATGAGTAGCTTCATGTAGCTTTGTCATGCATCATACTTGGTTGTGCATCATGTCTTGTCTATGCGTGGTGTGTTTACCGTGTTGTGTGCTTCTTCTCGATAGTTCCCGTTTCGTTGCGATCGTGAGGATTCGTTCGTCTATGCTTGGTTCGTCTTCGTGGCTTCATCTTCTTCATGGACTCATTATTCTTCCTAGAGGGATTTCAGGCAAGATGACCGCTACCCTGGGTCTCACTACTATCATTGCTATGCTAGTTCTTTCGTTCTATCGCTATGTTGTGCTACCTATCACCTGTTCTTCAAGCCTCCCCAAATTGCCAGGAACCTCTAACCTTTGACACCCTTCCTAGCAAACCGTTGCTTGGCTATGTTACCGCTTTGCTCAGCCCTCTTATAGCGTTGCTAGTTGCAGGTGAAGTTGAAGATTGCTCCATGGTGGACAGGATTATGTTGGGATATCACAATATCTCTTATATTATTAATGCATCTATATACTTGGTAAAGGGTGGAAGTCTCGGCCTGATGCATGGTGTTTTGTTCCACTCTTGCCGCCCTAGTTTCCGTCATACCGATGTTATGTTCCCGGATTTTGTGTTCCTTACGCGGTTGGGTGATTTATGGGACCCCCTTGACAGTTCGCTTTGAATAAAACTCCTCCAGCAAGGCCCAACCTTGGTTTTACCATTTGCCTCACCTAGCCCTTTTTCCCTTGGGAGTCGTGCTCTCGAGGGTCATCTTTATTTTACCCCCTGGGCCAGTGCTTCTCCAAGTGCTGGTCCAAACCGAGCGATGTCCTGCGCCCCCTGGGCAATCAGGGTCTATGCCAACCCAATGTCTTGCTCATCCGGTGTGCCCTGAGAACGAGATATGTGTAGCTCCTATCGGGATTTGTTGGCACAGCGGGAGGCTTTGCTGGTCTTGTTTTACCATTGTCGAAATGTCTTGTAAACCGGGATTCCGAGTCTGATCGGGTCTTCCTGGGAGAAGGTATATCCTTCGTTGACCGCGAGAGCTTATCATGGGCTAAGTTGGGACACCCATGCAGGGTATAAACTTTCGAAAGCCGTGCCTGCAGTTATAGGAAGATGGGAATTTGTTAATGTTCGGTTGTAGATAACTTGACACCAGATCCGAATTAAAACGCATCAACCGCGTGTGTAGCCGTGATGGTCTCTTTTCGGCGGAGTCCGGGAAGTGAACACGGTTTTGGGTTATGTTTGACGTAAGTAGGAGTTGAGGATCACCTCTTGATCATTGCTAGCTTCACGACCGTTCCATTTGCTCTCTTCTCGCTCTTATTTGCGTATGTTAGCCAGCATATATGCTTAGCCGCTGCTGCAGCCTCACCACTTTACCCCTTCCTTCCCTTTAAGCTTTGCTAGTCTTGATACCCATGGTAATGGGATTGCTGAGTCCTCGTGGCTCACAGATTACGACAACAACAGTTGTAGGTACATGTTATGCGATGATCACGAGCGAGAGCGATGCTTGCTTGCGTTGAGTTCTTCTTCTGCTTCTTCGATCAGGGGATAGGTTCCAGGTCGGCAGCCTGGGCTAGCAGGGTGGATGTCGTTTGAGTTTCTGTTTGTGTTTCATCCGTAGTCGGATGTTGCTCTTATGTATTGTGGTGTTGTATTTGTGTGGCATTGTATGCCTCTTGTATGTATCCCCATCTATTATGTAATGTTTATGTAATGATATCCACCTTGCAAAAGCGTTTCAATATGCGGGTCTATCCTTGGTGGGACCTTCGAGTTCCTTTTGGATAGGGTCGCATATTGGGCGTGACAATAGTCCAGGAGTCCGGCCAAAGGTTATAGTCCGGTCATCCGGACACCCCCTAATCCAGGACTCCCTCAGTAGCCCCTGAACCAGGCTTCAATGACGACGAGTCCGGTGCGCAGATTGTCTTCGGCATTGCATGGCGGGTTCCTCCTCCGAATACTTCATAGAAGATTTTGAACACAAGGATAGTGTCCGGCTCTGCAAAATAAGTTCCACATACCACCCTAGAGAGAAAAATATTTGTATAAATCTAATCTGCTGACGTATTCCGCAGCATGACATCACGCCACGGCCAAGCCTTTATTCGAATCGTTTTACTCTCCCACCTCAGCGCGTTTAGCAAGGTGGTTTCCTTGGCACGTCTTGTCGAAGCAGAGATCGTGTCCCCTTATTCCGGGATTCTCATCAATACGGGCGTGGGTAACCCAACCGTGCCATTAATCACGGCGCTTGGGAGATAAGCGAGTTTTACCAGGCTGGTGGGGGCACATAGTTTCGTCCGCCCATATAAGGGGATAAGGATCCACCTTTTTCATCTACGCCTTCTTCCTCCTTCGCTTATCCATTTCCACGCACTCAAGCTCCAGCACCCAAGTCTGCACTTCCCACCTCAACCTTCTCCAGCCATGTCCGGAGCGGGAGGCAGGTGGATGGCCTCCTCCGTCACAGAGGGGCACATCAAAAAGTTGAGGAAAGCCAGATACTTGTCCAACGATGTTGCGCACCGGCTCCTAGATGAGGGGCAGCTCATCCCCACCCCCAGGCCCCATGAGAGGGTGGTGTTCCTCCCCCATTTCCTCCGCGGACTGGGCTTCCCACTCCACCCATTTGTGCGGAGGCTCATGTTCTACTACGGCCTGGATTTCCACGATCTGGCCCCGAACTTTATCCTCAACGTCTCGACGTTTATCGTCGTGTGCAAGGCCTTCCTCCGCATCAAGCCCCACTTCGGCTTATGGCTGAAGACCTTCAATGTCAAGCCGAAGGTAGTGGGCGGCCAGCAAGCGGGGTGTGGAGGCGCCATGGTGGGCAATATTCCCAACGTCATATGGCTCGAGGGCTCCTTTGTGGAAACCATCAAAGGGTGGCAATCGGGGTCGTTCTACATCATCGAGCCGCGTGACCCTGAATGGGCAGTGGCCCTCGAATTCCAATGTGGCATCCCCACACGGCTCACCTCCTGGAAAGAGACGGGCCTGTCGTGGGGTAATTCGGGAGAGCTGACCGGAGTCCAAACCTGCGTCCAAAACCTGGTGGACAAGAAGGTTAAACTTGCCAACGTAGTCTAGGTCATGCTCTTCCGCCGGATCCTCCCATGTCAACAAAGGGCTTTTAACTTGTGGGAGTTCGACCCGGCCCAGCACCAAACTTTGTCCAGGCTCTTTGACACAACGCATGAAGATGCCTGGAAGGTGATATTCAAGGGCGCCGAGGTTCCCCCTCCCATTACCGAGGATCGCGGGTCCTGCGCGAAGCGCCAAGCCAGCGTAGTAAGCTTGTTTTACCCTTTACATGATACTTTTTTTTCATAGTTTGACTCTATGCAGGATCTAAGCTCCCATTCCTTTGACAGGACTGGTAGAAGAAGTCCGGAATTATCGACTGTCCGGCTCCTTTGCCCGAAGGCCCAGCAGATGCCCGCTTGGCGAAGCTGCTGGTTCCGGCACCTTACGTGGTGCCGGAGAAGAAGGCCACGGGAACTTGAAAGAGTTCCCGGCGCCTGGTGGTGTTGGATTCATCGCCCAATGACTCCGAAGTGCACTCCTCCCACAAAGACGAGGAGGAGGAAGAAGAGGCCTCTCCCCCTCCAACGGGGGGAGGAAAGAAAAATGAACGCCGCCCCAACTAGGGGGGTTGGAGGGTCCAAAAAGGGAAAGACCCTTCCTCCGGACTACTCCATCAGCGCCGACGACGGCGAAGAGGAGTGGCCATCCAGGGCCAAGCCCCTGGCAAAGTCGTAAGTATCCGGATACTAGAATAACTCATGGCGTTCCTTTATTGCAGAGTATATTCTGACGCCGAATATAATCATGCAGTCAGCCCAAGGCCCGGCTGGACGCTTCGTCGAGCGGCTCCCTGGATTCATCGGATGTGAATAGTCTTTCACTCCTGACTGCTACCTTCCCTCGCCCTACAGACGATGCTGAGGTGGAGTCCCAAAAGGGGCCAAGCCAGGAGGAGGTAGTCCTGGAGGCGCCGCAAGGCAACCTCCCGGACTCCAGGCGAAAAGGGGATGAAACCCCAAAGGGCTCTAAGTCCCGCCCTGGGCCGGACACCGCACCGGAACCTTCAGTGGTTCCGGAGTCCGGTAGGAGGCCCCCTAGTAAGAAGGGCAAGCCAACGACGCCGGTGACCTCCATCCAACCGGAGGCACCGTATAATTTGCCGGAGGTGCTTAACAGCGTCTCCATCAACGAGGAGCACCGCACTATTATGAGTGCAGTCATCCAGAAGGTTCAGTCCGCCAAGAGCGGGCTGACGGAAGCCTGTGCCAGCCTTCTAACAGGCTTTGAGGTATGTATTTAAGACATGTAAAAATATTACCGCATAGACAGTAGCCCCTGATGCTCAGTTTGGTGTTCGGAAAGAAAAGCCGGAGTAAGGATCTAAAAAGATATACGCTGGAGTCTAACATAAGTATGTCAATATGGGAATGCAGGCTGCGCTGCTGACCTCTGCCGCACTGACTGTGGAGGTCGATGCATTGAAGCAAAGCCTCGAGCGGTTCGAGAACGAGCTCGGCCTTTCCAAGAAGCAACTCGAGGACAAAGAAGGTAAGTAGTACCTTATGTAAGTATATAAAAAGATCTGGTTGCAAATAATGACAGGACCAACATGAGTATTCCAGGGGCAACAACCGAGGTGGCGACCCTGAAGGAAGCGCTGTCCAAGGCCGAAGACAATGCGGCCGTGGAGCGCATCGAGCGAGAAAAGCAGGAGGCGCGGGTGGCGGAGGTGCGGTAAGAGCTCCACGCTCTTGTGAAAAAACACGAGAGTTTGGAACTTAACTCAAAGACTCGAGTCGAGCTTGCCTTGGCCCTTGTGAGCACCAAATATGCCAAGGCCGAAGCCCAAAAAGCCCTCCAGGAAATTCAGGAGATGAAGAAGATAGCGGCGGGTAAGGCATTCTTTATGCAAAGCAAGCACGTGAAAGTGAATTACTTCTTACTTACTCGAGTCCGGAGCTCTCCAGGAGCATTCACAAATCTGCCCCACAGTGTGTCCAACGCTGCCACATTCTACCGAGCCGAGGAAGGGAGCTAGACAGAGAAGGTGTTCTGGTCCCAGTATGTTAAGGTCGGACACCCAATGCCCTTGAGCGACCAGCTGAAGCAGCTGGTCAAGCTCCATAAGATAGCCGAACAGACCATGAAGGGCCTTATTGGCCGGCTATGGCCTGGGGAGGTCATGCCTGGGAGCTACTTTGGGCTGGTGAGGCGGCTGGTGGATGCCTGTCCATGGCTTGAAATCATCAAGCGCTCCATATGCATCGAAGGCGCCCGTAGGGCCCTTGCCCGTGTTAAAGTACACTGGGCAAGATGGATGCTGAGAAGCTGGTGACAGATGGGCTACCGGAGGGGAAGGAGCATCGCAAGCCCGAGTTGTATTATGAGGGCGTCCTGAGGGATGCCTGCCTTGTGGCGAACGAGTGTTGCAAGGATGTAATTTTTGAGTAAACTCGCTCGTGTTATCCTGTCCGCTAAAAACTTGTTCATATGCGCTAAGCAACGCTTTTTGAATTTAAAATATTACCTTCTGTGCGGATGTTTATTAAATCTGAGAGATGGCGAGTCGTCGGCCTCTACCCCCATGCTACGAGTGCTGGGATGTTCGGGATAAACCTGAGCGCTCTTGTTCCCATTCTTGGGTCCTTCGAGGGAGGTGCTCAGCACAATGAACAAGGCAATCAGACTATAATGCTTTATCACTCTCACTTAACCATAGAATTCTATAATTTGAAATTTCGGCGAAGCCCCTAGTATTCGGAAGACCGAGTTCGGGGCGCTATCCACGCCTAGGCCGAACAAAGCCAGCTCCTCACTCTAACTGGCATAAGTCTTTAGGGACTCGAACCCTCTCGAACAGCGACCGGCTCTCGCCCTATCATGACGGTCAGTCTTAGCTTTCTCTAATGAGGTGTTTAACCCAACTCAACTGGGGCACAATCGCAGTAGTTCTCCCAATGCTACCTTAGCCGATATAACGGAACGTAAGGTACCAAAACATGGGAGTCGGGCAAACCCAACTATTGACCCAAGACATGATTCGGAGCCGATGCATATAATGCTATAAGTTCGGGGTGCCGCACTCGTGAGAGTGTTCAGACTTCTCACACCATATTCTTGGGTACTTAAGCCCCTGGTGTATTGGCCGTACCAAAGTGTACAGTTCATAATGTCATAACTGAACATATTTACATAGAAAATGAATGCAATAATAGACAAGAGCTATATATTGTTTATTAAAAGGCTGCCGTGAAAGGAGAATGATACAAATAGTGCGATAAGCAAGAGATGGGATTATTTGACATGTCCCCCTCCAGGGGCAAGCTGCGAGACTTTATGTAAGACAGGTATTTAGCTCGTTATAGAGACCACCTGGACATTCGACGTAGCTTGTTGCCTCCCTGGCTGTTGCATCGTGTGTTCGGCTATTGTACTGCCGGACAGGCCTTCCGGAGAGTGCAGTCCTGAAATTAAGAAAAAAAGAAATGACAAAATCGGGAGCCCCTAGTGCGGTTGAGCCGCATTTTGGGCATGCTGTGGTTGTGCCCCTCCCGTTATGCCCATGGTATTTCCAGAGCGTAATTATGTACGCGCGGAACTGGTTTTCCAATTTCACGAGGGCTGGGGTTGGGGCCGCTGCTACGCTTGCTCGGAACGTGCCAGGCTGTCTTGTTGTAGGTTACTTCGGGCGCGCTTGACGGTGTCCGGACGTTTAATAGCCGGACTGGAGAATTTCCTTGAGAGGCTACTTTGTACTTCCGCCGCGAGGGCCGCCGTATTCTCCTCCGTTCGGAGAGAGTGTTCGGTGTTTCCATTGACCGTAATGACTCCTCGAGGGCCTGGCATCTTGAGCTTGAGGTATGCGTAGTGCGGCCCCGCATTGAACTTTGCAAATGCGGTTCGTTCGAGCAGGGTGTGATGGCCACTGCGGAATGGGACTATGTCGAAGATTAACTCCTCGCTTCGGAAATTATCCGGGGATCCGAAGACCACTTCGAGTGTAACTGAGCCTGTACAATTGGCCTCTACACCTGGTACAGTTGGCCTCTATTCCCATTTTTCGCACTATATCCTGATAAAGCAGGTTCATAAGGACTCTAGTGAGGTGAAATCCGTCAATGATTGGGTCTAGAACGAAAGAGGCGAACCCACCGTGGCGGATGCTAGTGGGGTGGTCCCTTCGATCAAAAGTGATCGGGCATGAGGACCACGGGTTGAACTTTGGGGCGACTGGCTCCAACGCATATACGTACCTGGGTGCATGCTTCCGCTCTCTTTTGGGGATGTGGGTTGTGTATATCATGTTCACCGTCCGCACTTGTGGGGGAAAGCCCTTTTGTCCCCTATTGTTCGGCGATCGGGTCTTCTCCTCATCATAGCTGTGCAGCCCCTTGTCTCTGTTTTCAGCACTTAACTTGCCTGCCTGCTTGAACACCCAACAATCCTAGTTGGTGTGATTGGCTGGTTGTTCGGGGGTGCCGTGTATCTGGCATGAGCGATCGAGTATTCGGTCCAAACTGGACGGGCCCAGGGTATTTCTTTTGAATGCCTTTTTCCGCTGACCGGGTTTAGAGCCTCTGAATCGGGCATTAACTGCCGTATCCTCAGCATTGTCGCCATTAATGCGACGCTTGTGCTTGTTGCAATGCGACCTGCCATTGTTGTCCTTGGTATCTGAATTACCAGGGCTCTTGGTCATGTTATTACTACGAGCTAGCCAGTTGTCTTCTCCCGCGCAAAAGCGGGTCATGAGTGTTGTGAGGGCTGCCATGGATTACGGCTTTTCCTGTCCTAGGTGCCGACCAAGCCATTCGTCCCGGATGTTATGTTTGAAGGCTGCGAGGGCCTATGCGTCCGGACAGTCGACTATTTCATTTTTCTTGGTTAGGAACCGTGTCCAGAATTGTCTGGCCGATTCCTCTGGCTGCTGAATTATGTAGCTTAGGTCATTGGCGTCTGGTGGTCGCACATAGGTGCCCTAGAAATTATCGAGCAATGTGGCTTCCAGGTCCTCCCAGCAACCAATTGACTCTACTGGGAAGCTGTTGAGCTAATGCCAAGCTGGTCCTTTAAGCTTGAGTGGGAGGTATTTGATAGCATGTAGATCATCACCGCGGGCCATGTGGATATGAAGGAGATAATCCTCGATCCATACCGCAGGATCTGTTGTGCCATCATATGATTCGATGTTTACGGGTTTAAAACCCTCGGGGATTTGACGATCCATTACTTCATCTATGAAGCATAGTGGGTGTGCAGTGCCTCTGTACTGGGCTATATCACGACGTAGCCCAAATGAGCTTTGTCTGCTGTGTTCGGCCTAGCCGTATTTGCCATATCTGGCATGACGGTTATCGTCACGTGTCGTGAGACACCCACGCGATCCGTAGATCGATCTTGTTTGCCTTGCCTTGTCCTCCAATATGTCTCGCAGGTCTGGCGCATTTCCCTGTGCCATGGTATTTTTTGAGCGACGCCGGGATGCGGCTTGAGTGGATGGCCGAGAGGCCTCTCTGTCACGGCCACGAGGTGGCCGGTCGGCCGCGTCATGTGCTGGTGATGTAGGTTTAGGTGCTTCCTCCTCTAATCTGGGTAGCAGCCTGCGATTTGGGTAGCTCTTGGAGAGGCGTTCGAGTTCGTACTCTTCGGCCGCAAAGGACTTCAGTCCATCTGTCGGCTAGCAAGTCTTGGTCAGCTCTAAGCTGTTGCTGTTTTTTCTTGAGGCTGCTCGCCGTGGCCATAAGCCTGCGTTTGAAACGCTCTTGTTCGACGGGATCCTCAGGCACGACAAATTTGTCGTCGTCGAGGCTTGCCTCATCTTCAGAGGGAGGCATGTAATTATCGTCCTCTACCTCTCTTTCGCCGCTCTCTCATGAGGGCTGGCTTCTCCATCCTCCTGTGTTGAATCCTGCTGGAGGGGGTTGTCTTCGGCACTATCCAGGGTGTTATTATCTCTCGCGCCGGAATCGCCATTTTTTCTTTGGCGGGATTTAGAGCGGTGCCGTTGACGCTGATGCTTAGGCTGCTTCTTGGAGGGGTCATCCTCTGTTGTTCCATCGCCATTCCCTTCTTTTGGTGTGTCCACCATGTATATGTCGTATGACGAGGCGGTTTTCCAGTGCCCTATAGGCGCAGGTTCTTGGTCGTTTCCTGCATCGGCGTCCATACTGTCGATGTCTGCGGAGTCGAAGTCGAGCATGTTGGTTAAATCATAGACAATGGCTATGAACTGGGTGGTGGGTGGGCTTTGAATTTCTTCATCGTCCGCATCCCAACCTTGCTGACCATATTCCGGCCGGGGCTCTCCTGATAAAGAGAGAGACTTTAGTGAATTCAGAATGTCGCCGGAGGGCGAGTGCTGAAAGATGTCCGCGGCGGCGAACTCCATGATCGGCGCCCAATCGGGTTCGATCGGTAGGGGCGCGGAAGGTTTGGAGTCCGGAAAGGAGTCCGGCACCTTGCAGTCACGGGCTTCGCAAAGGACAAGACTGGTGTTCGGCTTGATCAACATAGAGATTGCAGCCCCCAAGGCGGTGTCCAGCCACCCGTCCTCGATTGGTGTAGTCGGCTCCGAACTAAGGGTCGGAGCGGACGCTGGGGCGGCCTCCTGGGCACTGTTCGTCGGCAGAGCTAGATCATGTCCGTCATGACAGTACGATGCGCTCGGCCGTGGCTCGAACCCGTCGAAGATCAAGTCTCCGCGGATGTCAGCCGTGTAGTTCAAACTTCCAAATCTGGCCTGATGGACAGGGGCATAGCTTTCGATCTGCTCCAGATGGTCAAGCGAATTGGCCCGGAGTGCAAAGCCGCCGAATACAAAGATCATTCTGGGGCGAAAAGTCTCGCCCTAGACCGCATCGTTGTTGATGATTGGAGGAGCCATCGGGCCTAAAGATGACGACACAAAGGAACTCTCAATAAAAGCACCAATGTCGGTGTCAAAATTGGCGGATCTCGGGTAGGGGGTCCCGAACTGTCCGTCAAGGCGGATGGTAACAGGAGACAAGGGACACGATGTTTTTACCCAGGTTCGGGCCCTCTCGATGGAGGTAAAACCCTACTCCTTCTTGATTAATATTGATGATATGGGTAGTACAAGACTAGATCTACCACGAGATCAGAGAGGCTAAACCCTAGAAGCTAGCCTATGGTATGATTGTTGTTTGTCCTACGGACTAAAACCCTCCGATTTATATAGACACCGGAGAGGGCTATGGTTACACAGAGTCGGTTACAATGGGAGGAGATCTACATATCCATATCGCCAAGCTTGCCATCCACGCCAAGGAAAGTCCCATCCGGACACGGGATGAAGTCTTCAATCTTGTATCTTCATAGTCCACGAGTCCGGCCAAAGGTTATAGTCCGGTCATCCGGACACCCCCTAATCGAGGACTCCCTCAACCTCCATGCCATCAAATACCTTCCCCTCAAATTGAAGGGACCAGCTCGACACTGGTTGAAAAGCCTACCCAAAAACACAATTGGGAGTTGGGAGGAACTCGAAGACCCTTTCAGGGCCAATTTTCAAGGGACTTATGTCTGGTCTCCGGATGCAGAGGATCTAAGTCACATAATCCAACAGCCCGGAGAGTCCGCCCGCAAGCTTTAGAACAAATTCCTCACTAAGAAGAATCAAATTGTTGACTGTCCGGACGCCAAAGCCTTAGCGGCTTTCAAACACATCATCCGTGACGAATGGCTCGCCCGACACCTCGGCCAAGAAAAGCCAAGGACAATGGCAGCCTTAACAAGCCTTATGACCCGCTTTTGCGCGGGTGAGGATAGCTGGTTGGCCCGTAAAGGCACCAGCGACCCCAGCACATCCGAACTAAGGGATGACAACGGGAAGCCACAGCGTAATAAAAACAAACGCCAAAACAAGGAAGAGAGCCAGGACAACACGACGATCAACACCGGATTCAGGGGCTCTCGACCTGATTAGCAGAAGAAGCCATTCAAAGCCAGTAAAGATGGACCGTCCGGTCTGAACAGAGTCCTGGATAGACTATGCCAAATTCATGGCACCCGGAGAAACCTGCGAACCACACCCATAGAGAGTGTTCGGTCTTCAAGCAGGCCGGAAAATTAAATGTTGAACACAAGGGGAGGGGCACACCAAGCGAAGATGAGGACAAACCTCACCAGCCGAACACTAGGGTATAGAAAAAATTCCCTCCAGAAGTTAAAACGGTAAACATGATCCACGCGACTCGCACATCCACGAGATGGCATAAACGCGCGCCCATAGAAGCGCACGATGTAGAGCCCGTCGTACCCACATCTCACTACTGGATGTCTTGTCCGATCACTTTCGATCACATGGATGGCGGAACCAGTATTCGGCGCGGAGGATCGCAGGCCATGGTGCTTGACCCAATAATTGACGGATACCGTCTCACCCGTGTCCTCATGGACGGCGGAAGTGGTCTCAATTTAATATACGAGGACACTGACCGCAAAATGGGGATAGACCAATCCAGAATTAAACAAAGCAACACCACCTTTGAAGGGGTGGTACCAGGCGTTGCAGCCTGCGCCAGGGGCTCCATCGTGCTGTAAGTAACATTCGGCTCCCCAGGCATACTCCAGAAGCGAAGAGCTGCTCTTCACTGCCGCACCCTTCCAAAGCAGCTATCATGTTGCTGGGAAGAACGGCGTTCGCCCGCTTCAACGCATTGCCGCACTATGGCCACCTTACACTCAAGATGCCCGGTCCCCGTGGCATCATCACCGTTAGCGGAATCATAAAGCGCCCTTCACGCGCAGAGGAATACGTGATGGCCCTAGCGGTCGGCCTATAAGTGGCCTCCAGTTTTAGACAACATGATTGGTCATTAAGACCATAGACATGGTTAGACGAGTCCGGTAGCCCAGATAAATTCAAACATGGCACTGTATATGTAATCCCATAAGGGAAACCAGGGGACTATCTATACTTGATACTGCCCCACGCTTGGCTCGACTTTATTGGCAGGCCAACAGCTTACATTCTTATTATTAATCGCATACTTACGTTGCACCCTCCTGCGAGTTTTTCTTTTTTACAGACAACGATCGCGTGATACCCTTCCAGGATACGACACAACAGAGACAAATGCGCAAACGTGCAGCAGGGCCCCGTGCAACAGGTTTCTTTTTAGATTAAGCCCATGTATAAACCTTTTCTATTGCCTCTTGTTGTTTAACCATCCCATGGGTTCTATACCCACAGAGGATACTGCCGTTTCTGGCATTGGCCACGGCAGACTAAAATGCACGTACCTAGAAATAAAGGGCTTAAAATAGTCTCTTGTCAGCCTATCTTCTTTTACAAAAGACCGAATACCCTTGGGAGTGTTCGGCATCACGAGTTTGGCCGTATATGCATCAGCTCTGAATCATGTCTTTGGTCAAAATGTTGGGTTTGCCCGGCTCCTGGGTTTGCCGCCTTACGTTCCGCTATCATCCGGCTAAGGCAGGCCAAAGGAGAACTACTGCGATTGTGCCCTGGTTATTCCAGATGAGCGCCTCAGTAGAGAAATCCGAAAACTGACCGTCATGATACAACGAGAGACTGTTCAACCAATTGAAGACTCACCGGAATCCCTAAAGATTCCTCCGCCTTAACAAAGGGCCGTTTCCCGGCCATGTACACACGCGCCCGTATTCGGATGCACGCGGAGGTACTAGGGGCTACATAGTAGCCCCACCATTAGACTCCCATGGCTAAGCGAAAGTGTTACAACTATATAGTATGGTTGCCTAGTTCGGCATGCGATCACCTCCTTAACGAACCAAGACGTTGGATCAAGTGTGATTATGCATATTTCTTTCGCCAACACCCCCGCATTATCTGCGAGGGGGCTGAAGCCAACGACTGCTATCTTTCAGACTACTTATACATATAAGAATAGCCACAAAGGGAGGACAATCATACTTCCGGGCAAAAGTATAAACACAACATCATAATTAAACTAAACATTGTTTTCTACAATGATTTGACTTATCACTCGAATAAAACACTCTTCGAGCACTGTGCCTCTATCAGGCGGGCACCTTCTGTGACTTGCACCAAGTAGTGCTTGGACGGATGTTGGCCTCCCGCCGGATCCTAGCTCGCTATTACAGTGGCCTCCATATCCATCCAGTAGGCTTTAACGCGGGCTAGAGCCATCTGCGCACCTTCTATGCACACCGACCTTCTCATGGCCTCAATCTGGGACACCTCTCCAAGGAATTGTTACACTAAGCCAAAGTTGCTATCTGGCTTAGGCCCCTTCAGCCAAAGAAGGTCTATTACAGACCGCATTGCACGTCCAGACAGCCTGTGGAGCTCCGCCATAGCAGGCACCTTCTCATTCAATGGCAGCGGGCGAGTGGGAGCATTAAACTGCGACCAGAAAAGCTTCTCCACTTCTTCATCGCCTTGACTTTCGAAGAACTTGACAGCGTCAGCTGTACTATTTGCCAAGTCCGTATATGCGTCTGCAGGACTCATGCGACCCGCAAGGGGAGCATACTTCGAATCCAGGAACTTCGTCCGCAGTAAGTACGAGCCCCCAGCCACAATTTTGTCAGCCTGTTGGAGCTCCTCCCGCATACTCCGGATCTTGGTCCGCATCTCCTTGGTGGCATTGCGTGCCTTTTCCAGCTCGGTCGAACTAGCTTGATTCTCCTTTTCAAGGAGTGCGTACTGGTCGGCGGCATTTTTTAACTATTCCGCCATTTCGGCTATCTTTTCCTCACTTCGAGAACGAGCAGCCTGTTCGGCTCTCAACTCTTCGGCCGCCTTTAGGGCAGCCGCATTGCTAGCCAGAGCTTGTTCCTTGGCTTGAGCAAGTTCTGCCCTCAGGGCCTCCATGGAAGCAGTACCATCTGCAGTGCACACATATTGCATTAATATTATGCCGCTTTGGCATTTTCCTACACATTATAATAAAAACCAAGCACATACCCTGGGACTCCTCAAGCCGTTTATTCACCAGCGTGATATCGGCATTGATGGATACGATTTGCCTCCTTAGCTCGGCAACTTCAACAGACTGGTCGGCTACCGGACCCTTGTATACCTGCAGACATGTACGGCGCAGCCTTTAGTATATGATCCCCTGTTTGCCACCTATGGCGGGCAACCAGAATCTCAAGGGCTACTATCTATAGGGAGCACACCTAGCGCGTGCTTCATAACCAAAAAGTTGTGCATTTTTCACTACATACCTCAAAGCCTTTGAGCAGGCTTGTAAATGCCTCATTCAAGCCGCTGGTAGCGGATGAAATCTTCGTGAGCACCATGCTCATTAAAGAGCTATGCTCCTCCGAGGGCGCGGCTCGCTCCAGAAGGTACGTCAGTACGTCCGGCCAGACACTAAACTGCGCTGGACCCTTCTCATCGCCCCCCATGGAAGCCAAAGGCTCCGAGCTCAGGGCGGCTGACGTACTAGCATCCGACTTCGGTATATCTAGACTCCTCCGTGACGACACCTCCGTGTCGCCCACCTCATGAGGCGGAGAGTTGGGTGGGGTTTCACTCTCCATCATCTCCGGACGAAGGTCCCTCGAAGACGAACTCTGTTGAGAAGAGCTGCTCGCCGGACTACAAAAAAACTAAGTCCTAGTTATGGATCTCGGAGTAACATATCACCTTCGAATTAATGACTTAAGGCTCGTTAGAGGGCTGGACCGTTGGTGGGCAGGACATGGTGAGGGCGCCTGCCACGGCAGAGCCCCTTGGTGATGTTTTTTTCCCTTGCTTGGGCGTCTCCGCCTCCAAATCTTCAGAGGCTACCCTCTTCTTCCCGCGTGGGGAGGAGGCTTTGACCTTCCCCTCCTCCGTAGGAGTCTTAGCGATTTTCCCGGTCTGGATGCGCAGCGCGTGAAGTTCGGCTTCACTGCCCTTTCCTTCATGCTTCTCTGAAGGGATTTTGTTGAGCGCCCGGTCCAGCATCTTTGCAATGGTTGTACCAGGCGAGCCTTCAGGAAGTGGTGCCAGACACCTGATTCTCTTCACCTTGTCAAGCCATTCCTAGCCGTGGAGGGAGTGTTAGAATAATAATCATGATAAATATGAATGAAGTGTCCACCTTTAAGGTTACTTACTTGGGCATCTAGGCGATGGCAGCTTAGGCCCGCATCCTCGAGGTGTCCGGACACTTTGGTTGTGGTCCAAAGAATAATTTACACATCCCTTTGAGCGTCAGGCCGAAGAAGTACTTAATAGTCCGCGGACCCTCCGGATTAAACTCCCACATGCAGAGAGGCCAACGTTTGCACGACAACATCCGCCGGACTAGCATTACTTGAATTATGCTGACAAGATTTATATCCCTCCTAATGAGCTCCCGGATGCGGTTCTGCAGTTCTGGTACATCGCCAGCAGGCCCATAATTCAGTCCCACATCGGTCCAAGACGCCAGTTGTGATGGGGGGCCTGAGCGGAACTCGGGAGCAGCTACCCACTTTGTGCCTCTGGGAGCAGTGACATAGAACCATCTCCGTTGACATACGTTAGATGCTTCCGGAAAAGAACCCTCTGGCCATGGGGCATCATCGTTCCTGCTTATTATGGCGCCTCCGCACTCCGCATGTCGCCCCTCAATCATCTTCAGCTTCACATTGAAGGTCTTTAGCCACAAGCTGAAGTGCGGGTTGACGTGGAGAAAAGCCTCTCACACAATAATGAAAGATGAGATATGGAGGATGGCGTCTGGAGCCAGATCATGGAAATCCAAGCCATAATAGAACATGAGCCCCCTTACAAACGGGTCAAGGGTGAGGCCTAGGCCTCGGAGGAAGGGAGGAGTAAACACGACGCTCTCATTGGGCTCCGACGTGGGGACGATTTGCCCCGAAGCAGGATGCCTGTGCTGGAGATCAGCAGTCAGGTATCCAACCTCCCTCAGCTTCGCAATATCCTCCTCCTGAACCGAGGAGGCCACCCACCAGCCTGCTACGGCGGATCCAGACATACTGGAGGATCTGAGGTGTTGGAGCTGAGGTTCTGAGCAATGGAGCTTGAGGTGCAAGAAGGAGAAGGAGAGGTGGAAACGAGGCGTAGGCCTTGACCCCTTTATAAAAGGGATGAATACCAAGAGTCCTCAGCGTGACCGCTTGAGACTTATCTAAAAAACACGGAATTATACTAACAGTCGCCGTGGGGTCGCATATGCCTATATTGATGAAAGATCCCATATTAAGAGGGACACGGTCTTTGCTTTGGCAGGACGTACCGATAAAACCGCCTCGCAACGCGAGTCGAGGTGGAGCAGGAAACACTGGTTCGTGTTGGACCAGGTCATGATGCAAGGGCAAGACGTACGAAGATTGCCAGCATAACGGATTTATGCTAAGGGTGTGTGAAGATCATCTTGCAGATCTGGACACAACCTACGTGTTCGATAATCACCTTGGAGTATTCGGAGGAGGAACCCGCCTTGCAATGCCGAAGACAACACTGCGTGCCGGACTCATCGTCATTGAAGCCTAGTTCAGGGCGTACTGATGTAGTCCTGGATAATGGGGTATCCGGACAGCCTGACTATATACATCGTCCGGACTATAGAAGCGTCAAGATACAAGACTCAAGACTTCGGCTCGTGTCCGGATGGGACTCTCCTTTGCGTGGCAGACAAGCTTGGCAATCCAGATATTATGTTTCCTTCCTTGTAACCGACTCCATGTAAACCCTAGCTCTCTGGTGTCTATATTAACTAGAGAGCCTGGTCCTTAGAAGGCCGATCACAATTACAAGCATACCATCATAGGCTAGCTCTTAGGGTTTAGCCTCTACGATCTCGTGGTAGATCTACTCTTGTATTCCACATATCATCAATATTAATAAAGCAGGAAGTAGGGTTTTACCTCCATCGAGAGGGCCCGAACCTGGGTAAACATTGTGTCCCTTGCTTCCTGTTACCATTAGCCTAAGCCGCATAGATCGGGCCCCCGTACCCGAGATCCGCCAGTTTTGACACCAACAATCATCTCTTAGAGCGGCGCTGATAACGCCGGTGCTTTGATTGCTTCCCCCAGGGGTTGTCCTCTGATGCCTCATCGCCATCGTTCTCTTTGGGGTATCCACCATATATATATATATATATTATATGATGAGGTGGCTGACCCGCACCCTATGGGTGGCGGTTCCTGTTCTTCTCCTGCAGCGTCGTCCATACTGTCGATGTCTTCGGAGTCGAAGTCAAGCACGTCGGTTAAGTCATCGACAGTGGCTAGTAAGTGGGTGGTGGGTGGGTCACGAATTTCTTCGTCATCCGCTTCCCACTCAAGCCGGACATAGTTCGGCCAAGAGTCTCCTTATAAAGAGAGACACCTTAATGAATTTAGCACGTCAGCCAAGGGTGAGTTTTGAAGGATATCCTTAAGGGTAAACTCCATGATCGTTGCCCAATCAGATTCGATGGGACGGATGCACGCGGTCCGGAACCTAAGATCGGAGACAAGTCTGGAGGTCCGGTGGCACAGATTTCCTTAGAGGTGGAGTCTGTGTTTGGCTCCATCGCCGATGAGTGTGCGGCCTCCGTGGCGGGGTCCACCCTCCCGTCCTTGGATGGCGCGATCTTCTCCAGATTAGGGGCTGAGGCAGCCACAGGTGCGATATCCCGAATACCGTCTGATGGCAGCTCTAAGTCATGCATGTCGTGACTGTTCGGTGCTCCTGATGCAGGCATGAACCCGTCGAAGATCAAGTCTCCGCAGATGTCGGCCGTGTAGTTCAAGTTTCCGAACCTGGACCTGATGGCCAGGGGCGTAGCTGTCGATCTGCTCCAGATGGCCAAGCGAGTTGGCCCGCAGTGCGAAGCCGCTGAATATGAAGATCTATCCGGGGGGAAGACCTCACCATGGACCGTAGCGTTGTTGATGATTGAAGGAGCCATCAAGCCTTATCATGACAACACACTGGAACTCTCAATGAAAGCACCAGTGTCGGTGTCAAAACTGGCGGATCTTGGGTAGGGTGTCCCGAACTGTGCGTCTAAGGCTAATGGTAATAGGAGGCTGGGGACACAATGTTTACCCAGGTTCGGGCCCTCTTGATGGAGGTAATACCCTACATCCTGCTTGATTGATCTTGATGATATAAGTATTACAAGAGTTGATCTACCACGAGATTGTAGAGGCTAACCTTAGAAGCTAGCCTATGATTATGATTGTTGTTCCTGTCCTACGGACGAAACCCTCCCGTTTATATAGACACCGGAGGGGGGTATGGTTACACAGAGTCGGTTACCGAGAAGGAGATCCACATATCCGAATTGCAAAGCTTGCCTTCCACGCCCAGGAGAGTCCCATCCGGACATGGGTCTAAGTCTTCAATCTTGTATCTTCATAGTCCAATAGTCCGGCCAGAGTATATAGTCCGGCTGTCCGAGTACCCCCTAATCCAGGACTCCCTCAGGGCACCCCCAAGCTTAGGCTCTTGGTTGTCCTTGAATATTACCTTGGGGTGGCTTGGGCATCCCCAATCTTAGGCTCTTGTCACTCCTTATTCCATAGTCCATCGAATCTTTACCCAAAACTTGAAATCTTCACAACGCAAAACTCAACAAAAAACCCGTAAGCTCCGTTAGTATAAGAAAATAAGTCACCACTTAGGTACTGTTGTGAAATCATTCTAAATTCATATTGGTGTAATATATAATATATCCCAACTTATACATGGTTATACCCTCCGATACTACTCATAGTTTCATCAAAATAAGCAAACAACACATAGAAAACAGAATATGTCAAAAATAGAACAGTCTGTAGTAATATGTAACTCTCGAATAATTATGTAACTCTAATAATGCTGAACTAAATTGGTTGACGTGAGTAATTTGTTGATTAATCTTATTCAAAAAGAATCAACTTAAAATCACTCTTCTGTTAAAAATGAAAATTATTCTCATGATCACAAAGTTTTTTTTTACAGCAAGATTGCATTAACTTTCACCCAAGTCTTCCCGAAGGTCCTACTTGGCACTTTATTAAAACAAAAGCTATAAAACATGATTAGTACAGTAGGTTAATCATGTGAACACACGAAAACAGTAGGGGTAAATATTGGGTTGTCTCCCACCAAGCGCTTTTCTTTAATGCCTATTTAGCTAGGCATGATGATTTCAATGATGCTCACATGAAAGATAAGAACTGAAACACAAAGAGAGCATCATGAAGAATATGACTAGCACATTTAAGTCTAACCCACTTCCTATGCATAGGGATTTTGTGAGCAAACAACTTATGTGAACAATAATTAACTAGCATAGGAAGGAAAAATAAGCATAACTTCAAGATTTTAAGCACAGAGAAAGGCAACTTGATATTATTGCAACTCCTACAAGCATATATTCCTACCTCATAATAATTTTCAGTAGAATCATGAATGAATTCAACAATAAAACTATCACATAAAGCAATCTTTTCATGATCCACAAGCATAGAAACTTTATTACTCTCCACATAAGAAAGTTTCTTCCCATGAATACTAGTACGAGCAAATCCAACAAAATAGCTAGCATGTGAGGCATAATACAATTGAAAATTAAACTCATGATGACAAGTTTCATGTTTATTATTATTCTTTATAGCATACAAGTCATCACAATAATCATCATAGATAGCAACTTTGTTCTCATAATCAATTGGAACCTCTTCCTAAATAGTGGATTCGTCACTAAATAAAGTCATGACCTCTCCAAATCCACTTTCATAATTATCACAATAAGATTCAACACCCTCCAAAATAGTAGCATCACTACTACATAAAGTTGACACTCTTCCAAACCCACTTTCATCTATATAATCATCATAAATAGGAGGCATGTTTTCATCATATTAAATATTCTCATCAAATCTTGGGGGACTAAAAATATCATATTCATCAAACGTAGCATCCCCAAGCTTGTGGCTTTGCATATCATTAGCATCATGGATATTCAAAGAATTCATACTAACAACATTGCAATCATGCTCATCATTCAAATATTTAGTGCCAAACATTTTAATGCATTCTTCTTCTAGCACATGGGCACAACTTTCCTTTCCATCATTTTCACGAAAGACATTAAAAAGATGAAGCACATGAGGCACCCTCAATTCCATTTTTTTGTAGTTTTCTTTTATATACTAAACTAGTGATAAAAAAACTAAACGATTCAATTGCAAGATCTAAAGATATACCTTCAAGCACTAACCTCCCCGGCAACGGTGCTAGAAAAGAGCTTGATGTCTACTACACAACCTTCTTCTTGTAGATGTTGTTGGGCCTCCAAGTGCAGAGGTTTGTAGGACAGTAGAAAATTTCCCTCAAGTGGATGACCTAAGGTTTATTAATCCATAGGAGGCGTAGGATAAAGATGGTCTCTCTCAAACAACCATGCAAGCAAGTCTCATGTGTCCCCAACACACCCAATACAATGGTAAATTGTATAGGTGCACTAGTTCGGCGAAGAGATGGTGATACAAGTGCAATATGGATGGTAGATATAGGTTTTTGTAATCTTAAATTATAAAAACAGAAAGGTAACTAATGATAAAAGTGAGCACAAACGGTATTACAATGCTTCAAAACAAGGCCTAGGCTTCATACTTTCACTAGTGCAAGTTCTCTCGACAATAATATCACAATTGGATCATATAACTATCCCTCAACATGCAACACAGAGTCACTCAAAAGTCACTAATAGCGGACAACACACGAAGATATTATTTTAGGGTACGAAACCACCTCAAAGT
The DNA here is from genome assembly GCF_018294505.1 of Triticum aestivum. Taxonomy (NCBI): domain Eukaryota; kingdom Viridiplantae; phylum Streptophyta; class Magnoliopsida; order Poales; family Poaceae; genus Triticum; species Triticum aestivum. The sequence goes on from NC_057810.1 coordinate 114,266,722, forward strand.
TATTCTTTCTGATCAATCCATTAGGCTATTCCTATAAGTGTCACAAACAGGCCTAGATACTCCTAATGTCACCTAGATACTCCAATGTCACATCAACTATCCATGGGTATGATTATATGTCCATCACACAATCTCAGGTTCATCTATTCAAACCAACACAAAGAACTTCGAAGAGTGCTCGAAAGATTCTTCCGGAGAGTCAACACGAAAAGATGTGCCAACCCCTATGCATAAGTTCACAAGGTCACTGAACCCGCAAGTTGATCACCAAAACATACATCAAGTGAATCACGTGATATCCCATTGTCAACACAGATAAGCACATGCAAGACATACATCAAGTGTTCTCAAATCCTTAAAGACTCAATCTGATAAGATAACTTCAAAGGGAATACTCAATCCATTACAAGAAGGTAGAGGGGGATAAGCATCATAAGAATCAACTATAATAACAAAGCTCGCGGTACTTCAAGATCGTGCCAAATCAAGAACACGAGAGATAGAGATAGATAGATAGATAGATATAGAGAGAGAGAGAGAAAGAGAGAGAGAGAGAGAGAGAGAGAGATCAAACACATAGCTACTGGTTCATACCCTCATCCCTGAGGGGGAACTACTCCATCCTCATCATGGAGAGCGCCGGGATGATGAAGATGGCCACCGGTGTTGGATCCCCCCTCCGTCAAGGTGCCGAAATAGGGTCCAATTGGTTTTTGGTGGCTACAGAGGCTTGTGGCGGCGGAACTCCCGATCTAGGGTTATTTTCGGGGGTTTATGTATTTATAGGAATTTTCGGCTCGGTCTCACGTCAGGGGGTCTCTGCTACGTCTTGAGCTTGCGTTGGTTTTCCTTGAAGAGGAAAGGGTGATGCAGCACAGTAGCATAAGTATTTCCCTTAGTTTTTGAGAACCAAGGTATCAATCTAGTAGGAGGATCCTCACAAGTCCCGCGCACCTACACAAACAAACAAAGAACTCGCAACCAACGCGATAAAGGGGCTGTCAATCCCTTCACGGCCACTTGCGAAAGTGAGATCTGATAGAGATAATATGATAAGATAAATATATTTTTTGTATTTTATGATATAGATTGGAAAAGTAAAGATGCAAATAAAAGTAAATTGAAAGCTTATATGATAAGAGATAGACCCGGGGGCCATAGGTTTCACTAGAGGCTTCTCTCAAGATAGCATAAGTATTATGGTGGGTGAACAAATTACTGTCGAGCAATTGATAGAAAGGCGAATAATTATGAGATTATCTAGGCATGATCATGTATTTAGGCATCACGTCCGTGACAAGTAGACTGACTCCTGTCTGCATGGACTACTACTACTCCACACATCAACCGCTATCTAGCATGCATCTAGAGTATTAAGTTCATAAGAATATAGTAACGCTTTAAGAAAGATGACATGATGTAGAGGGATAAACTCATGCAATATGATATAAACCCCATCTTTTTATCCTCGATGGCAACAATACAATACGTGCCTTGGTGCCCCTGCTGTCACTGGGAAAGGACACCGCAAGATTGAACCCAAAGCTAAGCACTTCTCCATGGCAAGAAAGATCAATCTAGTAGGCCAAACCAAACCGATAATTCGAAGAGACTTGCAAAGATAACTCAATCATACATAAAAGAATTCAGAGGAGATTCAAATATTTCTCATAGATAAACTTGATCATAAACCCACAATTCATCGGATCTTGACAAACACACCGCAAAAAGAGTTACATCGAATAGATCTCCAAAAAGATGAAGGAGAACATGGTATTGAGATTCAAAGAAAGAGAAGAAGCCATCTAGCTAATAACTATGGACCAGAAGGTCTGTGGTAAACTACACACAACTCATCGGAGAGGCCTTGCAGTTGATGTAGAGGCCCTCCATGGTGGATTCCCCCTCAGGCAGAGCGCCGGCGACGGCTCCAAGATGGGATCTCGCAGATACAGAAGGTTACGATGGAGGAAATAGTTTTTTGGTGGCTCCTTTGATGGTTTCAGGGTACATGGGTATATATAGGAGGAAGAAGTACGTCGGTGGAAGCCCGAGGGGCCCACGAGATAGGGGGCGCGCCTGGTAGGGGGGGCGCGCCCTCCACCCTCGTGGCTTCCTCAATTGTTTCTTGACTTGCGCTCCAAGTCCTCTGGATCACGTTCGTTCCAAAAATCATGCTCCCGAAGGTTTCATTCCATTTGGACTCCGTTTGATATTCCTTTTCTTCGAAACACTGAAATAGGCAAAAAAACAGCAATACGGGCTGGGCCTCTGGTTAGTAGGTTAGCCCCAAAAATGATATAAAAGTGTAAAATAAAGCCCATAAACATCCAAAACAGGTAATATAATAACATGGAACAATCAAAAATTATAGATACATTGGAGACATATAAAACACCCCGAAGCTTAATTCCTGCTCGTCCTCGAGTAGGTAAATGACTAAAAACATAATTTTTGATGTGGAATGCTACCTAGCATAATTCTCAATGTATTTCTCTTTATTGTGGCATGAATTTTCAGATCCAAATGATTCAAAATAAAAGTCCATATTGACATAAGAAATAGTAATACTTCAAGCATACTAATAAAGCAATCATGTCTTCTCAAAATAACATGGCTAAAGAAAGTTATCCCTACAAAATCATATAGTCTGGCTGTTGCTCTGTCTTCATCGTCACAAAAAGTACTTAATCCTACAAAACCCCGATGACAAGCCAAGCAATTGTTTCATACTTTAGTTATCTCAAACTTTTTTCAATTTTCACGCAATACATGAGCGTGAGCCATGGACATGTGGAATAGAAGGGTCGTTGTGGAGAAGACAAAAAGGAGAAAATAGTCTCACATCAACTAGGCAAATCACCGGGCTATGGAGATGCCCATTAATAGATATCAATGTGAGTGAGTAGGGATTGCCATGCAAAGGATGCACTAGAGCTATAAATGTATGAAAGCTCAACAAAAGAAACTAAGTGGGTGTGCATCCAATTTGCTTGCTCACGAAGACCTAGGGCATTTTTAAGGGAGCCCATCATTGGAATATACAAGCCAAGTTCTATAATGAAAAATTCCCACAAGTATATGAAAGTGAAAACATAAGAGACTCTCTATCATGAAGACCATTGTGATATTTTGAAGCACAAGTGTGGAAAAGAGATACTAGCATTGTCCCTTCTCTCTTTTTCTCTCATTATATTTTTTTCCTTTTTATTTTCTTTCTTTCTTTCTTTCTTTCTTTTTTCTTTTTGGTGGGCTTCTTTGGCCTCTTTTTTCATGGGCTTCTTTCGCCTCTTTTATTTTTATAAAGTCCGAAGTCTCATCCCGACTTGTGGGGGAATCATAGCCTTCATCATCCTTTCCTCGTAGGGACAAGGCTCTAATAATGAAGATCATCACACTTTTATTTATTTACAACTCAAGATTACAATTTGATACTTAGAGCAAGATATGACTCTATATAGATGCCTCTGGCGGTGTACCGGGATATCCAATGAATCAAGAGTGACATGTATGAAAAATTATGAGGTGGCTTTGCCACAAATACGATGTCAACTACAACGATGTCAACTACATGATCATGCAAAGAGCAATATGACAATGATGATGCGTGTTAGAATAAACAGAACGGTGGAAAGTTGCATGGCAATATATCTCGGAATGGCTATAGAAATGCCATAATAGGTATGTATGGTGGCTGTTTTGAGGGAGGATTATGGTGGGTGTATGGTACCGGCAGAAGTTGCACGGCACAGAAGAGGCTAGCAATGGTGGAAGGGTGAGAGTGCGTATAATCCATGGACTCAACATTAGTCATAAAGAACTCATATACTTATTGCAAAAATCTACAAGCCATTGAAAACAAAGTACTATGTGCATGCTCCTAGGGGGATAGATTGGTAGGAAAAGACCATCGCTCGTCCCCGACCGCCACTCATAAGGAAGACAATCAATAAATAAAATTGTGCTCCAACTTCATCACAAAGCGGTTTACCATACGTGCATGCTACGGGAATCACACACTTCCACACAAGCATTCTTTAAATTCATAATCACCCAACTAGCATGACTCTAATATCACTAACTCCATATCTCAAAACAATTATCAAGTATCAAATTGATCATAGCATCCAATTCACTTTCTTATGACAGTTTTTATTATACCCAACTTGGATGCCTACCATTCTAGGACCAATTTTATAACCATAGCAAATACCATGATGTTCTATGAGAATCTCAAAATAATATAAGTGAAGCATGGGAGATTAACAATTTCTTCAAAATTAAACCACCTCCATGCTCTAAAAGATAGAAGTGAAGCACTAGAGCAAAAATTATCTAGCTCAAAAGATATAAGCGAAGCACATAGAGTATTCTAATAAATTCCAATCAAGTGGGCTTCTCCCAAAAGGTGTGTACAGAAAGGATGATTGTGGTAAACTAAAAAGCAAATATTAATATCGTACACGACGCTCCAAGCAAAACACATATCATGTGGCGAATAAAAATATAGCTCCAAGTAAAGTTACCAATGAACGAGGACGAAAGACGGGATGCCTTCCCGGGGCATCCCCAAGCTTAGGATTTTGGCTATTCTTGAATATCTTGGGGTGCCATGGGCATCCCCACGCTTGGGCTCTTGCCACTCCTTATTCCGTAGTCCATCAAATCTTTACCCAAAATTTGAAAACTTCACAACACAAAACTCAATAGGAAATCTCGTAAGCTCCGTTAGTGCAAGAAAAAAAAACCACCACATAACGTACTGTAATGAACTCATTATTTGTTTATATTGGTGTTAAACTTACTGTATTCCAAGTTTTCTATGGTTCATACACTTTTATACTAGCCATAGATGCATCAAAATAAGCAAACAACACACGAAAGGCAGAATCTGTCAAAAACATAACAGACTCTAGCAATCTGTAACTTTCGGTTACTTCTGGAACTCCAAAAATCATACGAAAATAGGAAGTCCTAGGCAATTTGTCTATTGATCTACAGAAAAATCAATCAACGCAAAAGCACGTTTCTGTGATTTATAGAATTTTTTCTCGTGAGCGCAAAGTTTCTGTTTTTCAGCAGAATCAAATTAATGCATACCATAGGTTATTTTATAGGTTCTACTTGGCACAAACACTAAATAAAACATGAAAACACATCTAAACAGAGATTAGATGAAAATTTTATTACTTAACAAAAAAACACAAAGAAAATTGTGTTGCCTCCCAACTAGCGCTATCGTTTATCGCCCCTAGCTAGGCATAAAAGCGAAGATAGATCTAAGTAGTGCCATCTTTGACACTTGATTCATAAGTAGCTTGCATGATAGATTCATAAGGTAATTTAATCTTCTTTCTTGGAAAGTGCTCCATGCCTTTCCTTAATGGAAATTAGAATCTAATATTTCCTTCCTTCATATCAATAATCGTGCCAATAGCTCTAAGGAAAGGTCTACCAAGAATAATAGGGCAAGAAAGTTTGCAATCTATATCAAGAATGATAAAATCCACGGGCACCAAATTTCTATTTGCAACAATGAGGACATCATTGATTCTTCCCATAGGCTTTTTAATGGTGGAATCCGCAAGGTGCAAATTTAAAGAGCAATCATCAAGATCATGGAAACCTAGAATATCACATAAAGTTTTCGGAATTGTGGAAACAGTAGCACCCAAATCACATAAAACAAAACACTCATAATCTTTAATTGTAATCTTTATAGTAGGTTCCCACTCATCATTAAGTTTTCTAGGTATAGAAACTTCCAAATTAAGTTTTTCATCAAAAGATTGCATCAAGGCATCAACAATATGTTTGGTAAAGGCTTTATTTTGACTATAAGCATGAGGAGAATTCAACACGGATTGCAACAAGGAAATACAATCTACTAAAGAACAATTATAAAAATTAAATTCCATGAAATCCAAGATATTGGGTTCAATGCTATTTAAAGTCTTGACCTATCCAATCCCACTTTTACCAAATTTAGCATCAAGATCTAAAAACTCCAAATTATCGGCACGCATTTTAACTAAAGGTGGCTCATCTCCACTCCCATTATTATCAATATTCATATTGCAAAACAAAGATCTAATAGGGGACACATCAATAACTTTAAGATTTTCATCATTATTTTCACCTAATTTTTCTGGTTTGGCAGCCATCTTATTGACTAAGGTAGCTTGCTTATCAGAAATTTGAGCTATAAAATTTTCAAGCCGAATAATTTGGGAGTTCAAACCACAAAATTCCTTAGACATATCGTCAAGCTCTTTGTTCATGAACTCCATAAAACTTTTTTGTTCTTTAAGCTCTTTTCTGAAAAAAATTATTATGCTCAAATTGTAAAGTCATTCAATCTCTTCCATCCTTCTAAGATGAATGTCGGTGTTCTTAGGCAAAGCCATGAGGGCAAGAAGGCACACAGAAAGACAAGCGAAGAAAAAGGCAAGCGGAAGGGAGAGGAGATTGGGAAAGAGTGGGCGAATAAAATGGTAAGGGTGAAGTGGGGGAGAGGAAAATAAGAGGCCAATTGCAAATAATGTAAATGCGAGGGAGATGCGATTTGTGATGCGTACTTGGTATGTCTTGACTTGAGCGAAGACCTCCCCAGCGACGGTGCCATAAATCCATCTTGCTACGTCTTGAGCTTGCGTTGGTTTTCCTTGAAGAGGAAAGGGTGATGCAGCACAGTAGCGTAAGTATTTACCTTAGTTTTTGAGAACCAAGGTATCAATCCATTACGAGGCTCCTCACAAGTCCCACGCACCTACACAAACAAACAAAGAACTCGCAACCAATGCGATAAAGGGGTTGTCAATCCCTTCACGGCCACTTGCAAAAGTGAGATCTGGTAGAGATAATTTGATAAGATAAATATATTTTTGGTATTTAATGATATAGATTGGAAAATTAAAGATGCAAATAAAAGTAAATTGAAAGCTTATATGATAAGAGATAGACCCCGGGGCCATCGGTTTCACTAGAGGCTTCTCTGAAGATAGAATAAGTATTATGGTGGGTGAACAAATTACTGTCGAGCAATTGATAGAAAAGCGAATAATTATGAGATTATCTAGGAATGATCATGTATATAGGCATCACGTCCGTGACAAGTAGACCGACTCATGCCTGCATCTACTAGTATTACTCCACACATGGACCGCTATCCAGCATGCATCAAGAGTATTAAGTTCATATGAATAGAGTAACGCTTTAAGAAAGATGACATGATGTAGAGGAATAAACTCAAGCAATATGATATAAACCCCATCTTTTTATAATGCATGGCAACAAGACAATACGTGCCTTGCTGCCCCTGCTGTCACTGGGAAAGGACACCGCAAGATTGAACCCAAAGCTAAGCACTTCTCCCATGGCAAGAAAGATCAATCTAGTAGGCCAAACCAAACTGATAATTCGAATAGACTTGCAAACATAAATCCATCATGCATAAAAGAATTTAGAGGAGATTCAAATATTTCTCATAGATAAACTTGATCATAAACCCACAATTCACCGGATCTCGACAAACACACCACAAAAAGAGTTACATCGAATAGATCTACAAGAAGAGGAAGGAGAACATGGTATTGTGATTCAAGGAGAGAGAATAAGCCATCTATCTAATAACTATGGACCCGAAGGTCTGTGGTAAACTACTCACAACTCATCGGAGAGGCCTTGGAATTGATGTAGAGGCCCTCCATGGTGGATTCCCCCTCCGGCAGAGTGCCGACGATGGCTCCAAGATGGGATCTCGCGGATACAGAAGTTTACGGTGGCGGAAATAGTTTTTCGGTGACTCCTTCGATGGTTTCGGGGTACATGGATATATATAGGAGGAAGAAGTACGTCGGTGGAAGCTCGAGGGGCCCACGAGACAGGGGGGCGCGCCCAGTAGGAGGCAGGGACACCCTCCACCCTCGTGGCTTCCTCGATTGTTTCCTGACTTGCACTCCAAGTCCTTCGATCACGTTTATTCCAAAAATCACGCTCCCGAAGGTTTCATTCCGTTTGTACTCCGTTTGATATTCCTTTTCTTTGAAACACTGAAATAGGCAAAAAAAAACAGCAATATGGGCTGGGCCTCCGGTTAGTAGGTTAGTCCCAAAAATGATATAAAAGTGTAAAGTAAAGCCCATAAACATCCAAAACAGGTAATATAATAGCATGGAACAATCTAAAATTATATATATGTTGGAGACATACCAGTCTTCGAGTCATCCACGAGATAGGGGACGTGCCCAGGGGGGTAGGGCGCGCCCTCCAGCGTCGTGGATAGCTCGGGACTCACTACAAAAAAAAGACACATCCGTGACATTTTGTGCCGAATGGAATTTTTTTGTCATACTTATGACACTTCTATGACGATAATTGTGACAAAACCCGGTATCATCATAGATGTGGTGGGCTCCTACTTCTATGAAAAAACAATCATGACAGAAAATGGGCTTTTGTTGCTGGGCGGGCCGGAGACGCATCTGCATGACATTTCTTTGGGCCGTCCATGACGGAAAAACCGTGGTAGAAGCGAGGGCGAGGAAAATTTGGGGGAGTTACCAGTTACGGTGGGTGGTCGGGGGCCGAGCGATGCGCGTTTCTCTCGTACTCGTACACGCGTGTGTGTGTGGCGTTGGGCTCATACTGAACCCAAGCGAGGCATCGCCTAACTGAACCAGAGTGATTGCACTGCAGGCTACGTGTTACTGAACCCGAGCGATTGATCGATGCCTGTTAACTGAACCTGATTGAGCGATTCCTTCGCTACTGCTGCTAACTGAAGCCGATCGATGCTGCCTCTGGATGAACAGTCAGCGTTGCTGGGGTGGTTTGGATGAAAATTGAGCGTTGCTGGGGGTGGTTTGGATGAACAGTTCCTGGTGAGGGTGGATGAACAGGACCCCGGGGTATTGCCTCCGGATGAACAGGACCCCGATCGATCGAACTGGTTGGAGCTGGATGAACAGGACCCCGTGGAGGGCTGGATGAACAGGACGACCCCGTGGAGGGCTGGATGAACAGTAGACAGTGGAGGGGTGGATGAATAGGATCTCGTGGAGGGGTGGTGGAACAGTAGCCTGTGGAGGCTAGAGGAGGTCGACGGTGGAGATGAACAGTATCCCGTGGAGTCCCGTTTTGCGGTACGCCACACCCCTCCCGATGAACTGGACCCCCGTTTCGACCATAACGCTCCAACACAAGTCCGTTTCCACCGTTTTGTGGTACACCACACCCCTCCCGATCAACAGGACCCCGTTTCGACCATAGGAGGTCCAACACAAGTCTGTTTCCTCTGTTTTGCGGTACGCCAGACCCCTCCCGATGACCAGGATCCCGGTTCGAACGTGGCCGAGCGAACACAAGGCCGTTTCCTCCATTCTGTGGTACGCCAGACCTCGTTTCCATTTCCTGTTCCGACCAAGCCCTCCCGATGAACACGACGACACATTCCGTTCCGACCCAGCCGGTTGGCTCCCCGTGAACATGACGACAAAGCTGTTTCTCCGTTCCGACCCAGCCACGTACATGAGCCCTGGCCATATGTATGCTCGATTAGGCATTCGAGACCCCGCCCATATGTACGTACATGGCCGTATTTTCTTTCTTGCACATTGGCCGTTGTACGTACATGTACATGCTACGTGCACTCCTCTACTACGACATGTGGGTGCCTCTACATCGACTAGTATGTACGTACACATTCGTGACCAGAATGACAACGCTATGTACGCTTCGACCAGGTGGGTCCCGACTGTTAAGCACTTCCTTGTGTGCGAAGATATAGCTGGTGGGTCCCAGGAGTCAGGGGTGAATCATTTTTTTCGGACGCACTTCCTTGCGTGCGAATATGTAGATGGTGGGTCCCAGCAGTCAGGGGGGAAATGTTTTTTTCGCAAAATACGGTGGCCCGTCCGGTGGGTCCCTGTTGTCAGGTGGAGGAATAATTATTTTGCGCATAATAAGGAGACACTTCCTTGCGGCCGCCATGGACCCAGCTGTCAGTCTCTCCACATACAATACTCTTCCGATGGAAGTCGTTCCTTGACCACTTCGACCACGCCGTGCCGAGAGCACCTGGGCGATGGATGACAACGAGGCCTAGGAAGGGGACGATGCGAAGCCGGGGATGACGCGGCAGTGGAAGCCTGCACAGAGAGGAGTACGAGGGTTCACTTGTTCGGCTGCGGTGCGAGGCTGTCGTTGCCGCAGGGCCTGGCGAGCTGTTTGAATAGTAGGGGCGGTGAGGCCTCCGCGGTAGCACAGTCGGCCACGGGAGACAGGAGCATGCGGCACCACCGGCGCTGCTTTGGGTGGCTGGAGCAAGAAGACCAGAGGTTGAAGAAGCACTACGGCCGTTGGATGGACATCGGTCACTGGAGCTAGAATCATTCATATTGACTAAGTTGACAAAGCCCTCCATCCCCGTCAACTTAGTAAGCCCACAAGTCAGCCTCCCGCCAAGGAGGGTCCCAACTAGCAGGGGGAGTATTCATTTTTTGTGCATAATAAGGAGGCACTTCCGGTGGGTCCAAGCTGACAATGGGGGGAATGTTTTTTTGCGAAATACGATGGCCCGTCCGGTGGGTCCCAGCAGTCAGGGGGGAAATATTTTTTCGCGAAATACGTTGGCCTGTCCAATGCGTCCCTGCTGTCAGGTGGAGGAATAATTATTTTGCGCGTAATAAGGAGGCACTTCCTTGCGGCTACCATGGACCCAGCTGTCAACCTCTCCACATACAGTACTCTTCCGATGGAAGTCTGCTGTTCACCACAATGACCACGCCACGCCGAGAGCACCACGCCAGTGGACGACGGCGAGGCCTAGGAAGGGGACGACGCGGAGCCGGGGAAGACGCGGCAGTGGATGCCCACGCAAAGAGGAGTATGAGGGTTCACTAGTTCAGCTGTGGTGTGAGGCAGCCGTCGCCGCAGAATAACAGGGGGTGTGGGTGAGTAGTGGGATGGCCTGGCCAGCGGTGGGAGTACTAGGGGCGGTGAGGCCTCCGCGGCAGCACAACCGGCCACGGGAGGCAGGAGCAGGCAGCACGACCGGCGCTGCTTTGGGCGGCTCAACCAAGAAGACCAGAGGTTGAAGAAGCACTACGACAGTTGGATGGACATCGTATGGTCACTACAGCTAGAATCGTTTATATTGACTAAGTTGACAAAGTCCTTGGTACGCGTCAACTTAGTAGGCCCATAGGTCAGCCTCCAAAATGGTCCGCCCCAAATGTCAGGGGGAGGAATCAATTTTTATGGCAGCCGAGGCTAGAATATCGGAGATTGAAGAAGAAGCACGACATCCATTGGATAGACATCCAATGGCCACTACTTCTAGAACCGTGTGTTGACTATAATAAGTTGACAAAGCCTTGCATATGCGTCAACCTTTTTTAGGGGACGCGTCAACTTAGTAGGCCCACAAGTGTGTGGCAGAGAACTTATAGCCCATTGCGATTTGTAAGAATGTACAGCCCATTTTTTAATTCTAATGGAATTTACTACAGCCTATTTACAGTTTGTTAAAAGTACAGCCCATTTTCTCGCAAGGACAACAATTAATAATTTCAACCAACCGTTCAACACAGAATTCAATAAAATTTCCCACATTCTGATGGGATCCAAAATATTTTTATCCTGAAATTTCTAGTCATATTAAAGATAATTTGTATTACGTAAAAATCAAATGAAACATTGCGCGTGCAACAATTAAAAATTAAGATTTTCAAAATCCATAAATAATATTTTATAAACTAATTTTGTGTTTGGTGAATTTATTTTATAGTTACTGCCCAGTTTTTATAATTACACCCCATTTATTATTTTTTAAAGCCCATTTTCCTATTAAGCCTAATGCATCCCTCCTAGGAAAATTTTGCAGCCAGCGAGGTGGAGAATAACAAGTTGACCTTATCCGGGTATTTCTCAAAAAAACATATAGCTGGGCTAGCCTTTTTCATCTTGAAAAAAATTAATATCTAGGCTGGATATCTGGCCTGGGCTACATGGCCAAAGCTCGCCCAGTTAATACCCTGCTCCCCTCTGAACAATAACGAAAACATCACCAAGAAAAAGTCTGCAGTGCTCATGCCTCAAAAACACAAATACTGCTCGAGTTGCTTGGTCCCAGCTGTCGGCCGCACCTTGTGCAATTCTCTCGTTTATATTGACTACATAGGTTGACAATGGTGTGTGATACGTCTCCAACGTATCTAATTTTCCAAACACTTTTGCCCTTGTTTTGGACTCTAACTTGCATCATTTGAATGAAACTAACTCGGACTGACGTTGTTTTCAGCATAACTGCCATGATGTTGTTTTATGTGTAGAAAAGAAAAGTTCTCGGAATGTCCTGGAAATCCACAGACGCACTTTTTGGAATTAATAAGAATTTTTGGCGAAATATTTAATGCCAAGGGGCCCACAGCCTGTCCACGAGACAGGGGGCGCCCCCCCTAGGGCGCGGCCTCCTATCTCGTGGCCCCCCTGGACCTCCTCCAACCTCACCTCCAACTCCATATATTCCCTCTCGGGGGGGGGGGGAATCAGGGAGAAAGTTTCATCGCATTTTACGACACGGAGCCGCCGCCAAGCCCTAATCTCTATCGGTAGGGCTGATCTGGAGTCCGTTCAGGGCTCCGGAGAGGGCGATTCGTCGTCGTCGTCGTCATCATGAATCATCCTCCATCACCAATTTCATGATGCTCACCGCCGTGCGTGAGTAATTCCATCGTAGGCTTGCTGGACGGTGATGGGTTGGATGAGATTTACCATGTAATCAAGTTAGTTTTGTTAGTGTTTGATCCCTAGTATCCACTATTTTCTGAGATTGATGTTGCTATGACTTTGCTATGCTTAATGCTTGTCACTAGGGCCCGAGTGCCACGATTTCAGATCTGAACCTATTATATTTTCATGAATATATGTGTGTTCCTGATCCTATCTTGCAAGTCTATAGTCACCTATTATGTGTTATGATCCGATTACACCGAAGTGACAATAATCGGGATACTTCTCGGTGATGACCGTAGTTTGAGGAGTTCATGTATTCACTATGTGTTAATGCTTTGGTCCGGTTCTCTATTAAAAGGAGGCCTTAATACCCCTTATTTTCCGCTAGGACCCCGCTGCCACGGGAAGGTAGGACAAAATATGTCATGCAAGTTCTTTTCCATAAGCACGTATGACTATTTACGATATACATGCCTACATTACATTGATGAATTGGAGCTAGTTCTATATCACCCTATGTTATAACTATTGCATGAGGAATCGCAACCGACATAATTATCCATCACTGATCCATTGCCTACGAGCTTTTCATATATTGTTTTCCGCTTATTTACTTTTCCGTTGCGTCTGTTACAACTGCTTCTAAAACCCAAAACCATTTATCTTTACTTCTGCTACTGTTACCATTATTATCATACTCCTTGCTACTAAACACTTTGCTGCAGATACTAAGTTATTGAGGTGTGGTTGAATTGACAACTAAACTGCTAATACTCAAGAATATTCTTTGGCTCCCCTTGTGTCGAATCAATAAATTTGGGTTGTACTTCACCCTCGAAAGCTGTTGCGACCCCCTACACTTGTGGGTTATCAAGACGAATTTCTGGCGCCGTTGCCGGGGAGCATAGCTCTATTCTCTGAGTGAGTTGGGATTTATATCTGTTGATCACTATGAAGAACTTGAAAGACGCTAAGACCAAGATTTTGCCCTCAACTATGAGGGGAGGTAAGGAGCTGCCATCTAGCTCTGCACTAGATTCTTCTTCCGTTATTAGTAGGCTTGCAACACCTAAACCTGCTACTGCTATGATTTCTGATATGTCGCATGTTATTGATGATGCCACTTCTTCTGTGCATGATGAAACTACTTCTGTGCGTGATACTACTTTGCCATTAGGTGAATTTCTAGATGAACAACTTGCTAGAGTTAGGGGGAATGAAAATATTGAAGCACCTATTATTGATGATAGTGATGATGAATGTTCCCCCAATGATTATGTATTACCTGTTGTTCCTAAGGGTTATGTTATGAATGAAGCAGCTGCTATGCAAATTCTTGCTTGCAATGATAGAAATGATCTTAAGAAATTGTTAGCTAAATGGAAGCAGCAGTCTCTTAATGCTAGAATTAAACCCGATCCTGCTTTTTCTACTTCACCTATCTGTGTTACTGATAAGGATTATGAATTCTCTGTTGATCCTGATATTATTACTTTAGTTAAATCTAATCCTTTTTATGGCCTTGAATCTAAAACTGTTGTGGCACATCTAACCAAGTTGAATGATATAGCCACCATATTTACTCATGATGAGAAGTCTCGCTATTTATATATCCTTAAGATATTTCCGTTCTCATTAAAGGGTGATGCTATCACTTGGTATAATTCTCTTTCTCCTGGTTGTGTGCATAGTCCCCAGGATATGATTTATTACTTCTCTCCTAAATATTTCCTTGCTCATAAGAAACAAGCTGCCTTGTGGGAAATATATAATTTTGTGCAAATTAAAGAAGAGAGTCTCCCACAAGCTTGGGGGAGGCTTCTCCGGTGACTTAATGCTTTGCCTGATCATCCTCTTAAGAAAAATGAAATACTTGATATCTTTTATAATGGACTAACCGATGCTTCCAAGGACTACTTGGATAGTTGTGCTGGTTGTGTTTTCAGGGAAAGAACAGTCGACGAAGCTGAAATATTATTGAATAATACGTTAACTAATGAAAATAATTGGACTCTTCCCAAGCCAGTTCCTGAAGTAATTCCTGAACCAATTGGGCCAACTCCTGAGCCTATTCCTAAACCCACTCTGAAGAAGAGACGTGTTTTATTTCTCAGTCCTGAAGATATGCAAGAGGCAAAGAAATCAATGAAAGAAAAAGGTATTAAAGCTGAAGATGTTAAGAATTTACCACCTATTGAAGAAATGCATGGTCTTAATTTACCGCCTGAAGAACCACATTGTCTTGATAACCCGACACAGGTAGTAAAGGTAAATTCTCTCTATAGATATGATAAAGTTGAAATACCCTCCACTAAATTTCATAGCCCATGCTTAGATGAATTTGATGACTTTATGGCTAGATAAGAAAGGTTTAATTCTTCTGTTGGTAGAGAGTTAAAGAATAATGCTTTCGAGATAGGACGCGTAGGTGATAATCTGGCTAGAGTTAAAGATGAACTTCATCGCGTTAGCAAATATGCTTCTATGGTTGCTAATCAAGCTGAGCAAGTACTCAAAGCTCAAAATGATTTGCTTGTTTGTCAGGACCCCGACTCAATGTCACATCGATCTAGCCGGTAACACCTCATATCACTTTGCGGCCTCACGCACGGTATCCCCACGGGTGTCGTCTTAGCCTACTCGTTGATGTCAACGTCTACATAGAACCCATCAGAAGGGGTTGCGGCGTCTTCTGTAAAATGTAGATTATAGCAACATGAGTACAAAGGTACTTAGCAAGACTTACATCAGATCCTACATACATGCATAGTATCAAGAAGGGTTGGTGGAGTTATTGCAGCAAGCCAGCTTTGACTCTTGGCTAGACTATCCTACGATACTCCATTTGAAATAGTTTTGCGCACACGAGTCCACTACTCACCACTTCAATACACTACCGAGGATCCACCTCCGTCTTCCTACGGAAGAGCCATCCTCGGCACTCACACTTATCTTGAGGCTTTTAATAGTTTCCATTTACTTGTCTATGAACTGTATAGGCAACCAAGTAGTCCTTTACCGCGGACGCGGCTATTCGAATAGATCATGTTAACCCTGCAGGGGTGTACTTCTTCATACATGTTTCCACCACTTAGCGTCTGCACACAACATGTGCTCGGCAGACTTCAAGCGAAAGCCGACGTGGGTGTAGACCACGACCTACCTAAACACTTAAGCCTCTAGTCCAGGTTTATCGCCTATTCAGGTTCCATCCACAGGGAGTCCGGCCGAGGTTTCCCATACGGCCCCGAACGATGTGAACAGGGTTCCGAGATACCTAACGGGTATTCGGTATACCCGGCCACGTACCTACCGCATCACAGCCCACCCCTACGGTCAGCGCTGTCCACGGCCTCCAGTAGGCTACAAACAATAGAAACTACTTGCAACTCCTGGACAGAGAGCTAAGGTGAATAAGAAGTCGAGCGGGGTCATATTTCAGGGCCCAATGTATGGTAGTAGCTGATTCTTAAATCACACATACAGATCTCAGTGCTTAAGGTCGGCTTCAATGAAACAACCCACCATGTACTCCTACATGGCCTCTCATCGATACCTTTACCAAATCGTGTTCACCACACCACTCTCATTACCGACATAATCATTTCACTCTAGCCCATCACCCAGATGAACCAGACCTGACACGACTCTAAGCATAGCAGGCATAGCAAGGTAGGAACAACACATACATATGGCTCAATCAACTCCTACACATGCTAGTGGGTTTCATCTAGTTACTGTGGCAATGACAGGTCATGCAGAGGAAATGGGTTCAACTACCGTAGCACACAGCAGTTTGAATCGCGTTGTCTTAATGCAGTAAAAGAGAGCAGGAGCGAGAACATGGGATTGTATCGATATGATCAAATGGTTGGTTGCTTGCCTGATGGTTCGTTGCACGGATACGATTCTTCGTTAGGGTAATCACGGTACTCCTCGGGGACAGATCCTGTCGCAAAGGATAACGATACACAGGCATCACCAAACAATGTGCAACAATATGATGCATGCATGAAACATGGCAATATGAGTGTGTTGGGCTAATGCAACTAAAGCCAGAAGTGTTTGAGCAAATTTGAATCAAAGATTCAAATTCCAAATTCAAATATGGCCTTTTAAAGTGCCTTTTCTTGTTCTGATTAAAACATCAATTTAACTTGTTTGATCATGCATGAAAATAGTACAGATGGATAGATTGGATTTTTCTGATCATTTTTCATATATAATTTGTCCAATTTGGAGTTACAGAATAAAAGTTATGAATTTTTGAAGTTTAAATAATATTCTGGAATTTCCTGATTTAATTTAAATCCAGAAATATCATTTACTGCGTCAGCCTGACATCACAGTGACATCAGCAGGTCAACAGGGCTGGCTCGGGTCAAACCTGACGTGTGGGGTCCACACGTCAGTGTCACAGGGGCTAATCCCGCGTTGACCCCGGGCTGGTTAGCTTTGACTAAGCCCTGGGGCCCACTTGTCAGCGTCAGTAGGTGGTGGATTAGTGGTTAATCAACTAGGCCACGTCAGCTCGCCGGAGTTCTGGCCGGCGGCGACCAACAGTGCGGCGGCGATAGTGGTTTTGGTCGTTTCGGCCACCAAATGGAACGCGGCGACCACCGGAGTGAAGCTGAGGACGACCCGCGGCTCTTGGCGGAGTCCGTTGGGGTCGGGGTGGCCGGAGTCGACGGCGGCGAGCTCGGTTGCGGCCGCCGGGGTTCGGTCGTGCACGGGAGTGGTGCTGGAGCTCGAAGTCGAGCAAAGTGAGGCGCTAGGGATGCTCTACTGGGTTCTGTGAACGTGTTGGACTCGCCGGGGTGACCAAATGGTCACCGGAGCTGCGTCGACGGCGAGCTCGGCGACGGCGGAGGTTCGGCCGTGGTGGAGATGAAGCTACGGTGAGGGAACGAGGGGGAGAAGAGGGGGAAACGACTCGGGGGCTCACCGCGGTTGCAGTGGGCGTCGAAGCGGGCTCGGGGACGCGTCGGAGACGACGAATTTGACGGCGACGGTGGTCGGAGTCCGAAGAGGGGAACGGCGACGTGCCGGCGATGCAGGGCTTCCGGGGACTCGTGGAGCGGTGGGGAGGAAGAGGGAGTCGAGGCGGAGCTTCTGAGCTACTCGGGGAGCGAGGGGTGGCCGGAGGCGGTGGCTAAGGCGAACGGCGGCGACGGTGTGCTTCGGCCGAGAGCGAGAGAGAGCGAGGGAGAAACGGGGGAGAGTGAGAGGGAGCAGGGGGAGAGACGTGGCGTCGTCCAGGGCGTCGAGCGAGGAGGGGAGGGCAGGCAAGCAGGCGAGCAGGTGGCGTGGCGCGGTGGCCGTGCGCGCGCGCCGGCCACACTCCCCTCCCTCTGTCGGGACGAAGACGACAGAGGAGGGAGGTGGGCTGGGCCGGCTGCTGGCTGGGCCGGCCAGCTGGCTGGGCTGAACAGGGAGGAGCCCAGGTAAGCTTCTCCCTTTTAGTTTTTTTCTGTTTTCTGTTTTATTTAATATAACTGCAACTTTGTTGAATTAAATAAAATACCTAGGCAATTCCAAAATTCACCAAACTACTCCTGGCTCATAGTTGGATTATTTCCAACATGAAACATTTTAGTTTGGAGATATTTGAGCATTTAAATATTTTATATTATTTTAAATGCCCAAATTCAAATAGTTATGATTTAATTCAAGAACCCTAGGATGGCCTAGAAAATGTGCACCACTTTTGCAGAGGTTCTGAACCAAGGCAAAAATGATGGGCATTTTAGAAGGGCATTTCAGGTTCATTGAAAATTATTTTAGTAACCCTAGTTGGTTTCAGAGGGGACTGGGGGTTCTGTCATCCCCATTTCAAGTTTCTGATGAAAGAGTAAACATGATGCAACACTCTAATGCATGACTAGCTAGGGTGTGACAACTCACCCCCACTCAAAAGAATCTCGTCCCGAGATTTGGGTTCCTCCGAGAAGAAGGCGGGATACTCGAGTCGAAGACGATCCTCCCTTTCCCAAGTTGCTTCATCCTCAGAATGGTGCGACCATTGAACCTTGAGAAACTTGATATTATGACGTCGCGTGGTACGTTCGGCTTGATCGAGGATACGAATGGGGTACTCTCGATATGTAAGATTATCTTGGAGATCAAGCGTTTCGTGGTCCACTTCACGGATAGGATCCGAGAAGCAACGCCTGAGTTGAGAAACGTGGAAGACATCGTGAACTCTGGAGAGGTGCGGAGGTAGTTCCAATTGGTAGGCAACTTCTCCTCGTTTGGCAAGAATGCGAAAAGGTCCAATGTAACGAGGAGCCAATTTGCCTTTGATACCGAAACGATGGGTTCCCTTCAGAGGGGTGACCCGAAGGTAAGCCTTCTCGTCAACCTCGAAAGTCATAGCCTTATGTTTTCGGTCATATTGACTCTTTTGACGAGATTGGGCTGTTTTCAACTTTTCACGAACGATACGAACTTGTTCTTCTGCTTCCTGAATCATATCCGGGCCAAAGAATTGTCTTTCCCCGGTCTCTGACCAGTTAAGGGGTGTTCGACATCGTCGTCCATAGAGAACTTCAAAAGGGGCTTTACCCAAGCTAGATTGATAGCTGTTGTTGTAAGCGAATTCGGCAAATGGAAGGCACTTCTCCCAGTCCATTCCGAAAGAGATAACGGAGGCTCGAAGCATGTCTTCTAGAATCTGATTGACGCGTTCCACTTGACCACTTGACTGAGGGTGGAAAGCGGTGCTAAAGGAGAGACGGGTTCCCATAGCATTTTGGAAACTTTCCCAAAATCGAGAGGTGAAAAGACTTCCTCGATCCGAATTGATTTCCAAAGGAACACCATGGAGGGACACTATTCGGGAGATGTATAAGTCTGCCAGCTGACTAGCGGTTATACTCTCACGAACAGGTAAGAAATGAGCTACTTTGGAAAGACGATCGACCACGACGAAAATAGCATTATTCCCTCTTTTGGTCCTGGGAAAACCGGTAATGAAATCCATACCAATTTTATCCCATTTCCATTCAGGAATAGCTAAGGGTTGAAGGGTGCCAGCAGGTCGTTGATGCTCTGCTTTTACACGACGACAGACGTCGCAATTTGCAATATACTGAGCAATTTCTCTCTTCATCCTAGTCCACCAGAACCTCTGGCGTAGATCCTGATACATTTTAGTACTACCGGGATGAATGGTGAGAGGAGATTCATGGGCCTCCTTAAGGATCAACTGCCGTAGATGCTGGTTCTTGGGAACCACCAGACGGTTCTCAAAGTACACAACACCATGATCATTTGTGGAGAAACAACTAGCACCTCCGCTAGCAATGTTCTCTTTGATTTTAGATATTCCCTTATCTCGCTTTTGGGCAGCGATGATTTGATCCGTAAGAGTAGGTTTTGCCACCAAGGTGGAAAGAAAACCTTGAGGTACAATGTGAAGGTTAAGCTTCCGAAATTCCTCATGGAGAAGCGGTTGACTTTGTTGTAACATCAGGTTGTTACAATAAGATTTACGACTTAGCGCATCAGCCATGACGTTGGCTTTCCCTGGGGTATAGGTTATTCCTAAGTCGAAGTCTGTGATCAATTCAACCCAACGTCTCTGCCTGAGATTCAAATCCGGTTGGGTGAAAATGTACTTCAGACTTTGGTGATCAGTGAATATTTCGCAACGATTACCGAGGAGGTAATGTCGCCAGGTCTTAAGTGCATAGACTACGGCTGCAAGTTCTAGATCATGAGTAGGATAATTCTCCTCATGTGGGTGCAATTGCCGTGAAGCGTAAGCAATTACGTGTCGATCTTGCATAAGAATGCAACCTAGTCCTTGTCGCGAGGCGTCGCAGTAGATAACAAAGTCCTTGGAGAAGTCTGGCGGTACCAGCACAGGAGCAGAAGTCAGGCGTCTTTTCAGTTCCTGAAAACTGTGCTCACATTGTGGAGTCCATTCGAACTTTTTATCTTTCTTGAGGAGTTCGGTTAGAGGTTTAGCAACTTTGGAGAAGTTCTCGACAAAGCGACGGCAATAGCTCGCTAAGCCTAGAAAACTCCGAACTTGCTTGACCGATTCAGGTGGAGTCCAATCAAGGACGGCTTGAACTCGCTCAGGGTTAACAGCAATACCTTTACCAGATATTACATGACCCAGATAGGTCACTTCTGGCAACCAGAATTCACATTTAGAAAATTTGGCATAAAGGCGATGCTCTCGAAGTTTCTTCAACACTAGCCTTAGATGTTCGGCATGTTCTTCCTCG
Organism: Triticum aestivum; assembly: GCF_018294505.1. Classification (NCBI taxonomy): domain Eukaryota; kingdom Viridiplantae; phylum Streptophyta; class Magnoliopsida; order Poales; family Poaceae; genus Triticum; species Triticum aestivum. The sequence goes on from NC_057810.1 coordinate 114,287,694, forward strand.
TTCTTGGAGTAGATGAGTATATCATCGAGATAAACTACGACGAATTTATCCAAATACTCCATGAAGATTGAGTTCATTAACCGAGAAAAGGTGGCTGGAGCGTTGGTTAAACCGAAGGACATGACGGTGTACTCGTATTGGCCATAACGAGTAACAAAGGCCGTTTTAGGAATGTCCCCGTTTCTGATTTTGATTTGATGGTATCCCAACCTCAAATCCATCTTGGAGAAGACTGAGGATCCAGCGAGCTGATCATACAGGTCGTTGATCCTGGGAAGTGGATATTTGTTCTTGATCGTGACCAAATTGACAGGTCGGTAATCTACAACCATCCGGTCCGTACCATCCTTCTTCTTGACGAATAGGACGGGGCAAGCCCACGGAGATGAGCTAGGTCGGATGAAACCCTTTTTCAAGGATTCATCGAGTTGTTTCTTAAGCTCGGCTAGTTCTAGGGGTGCCATCTTATAAGGTCTTCTAGCAATCGGAACGGTTCCTGGAATGAGGTCTATTACGAACTCAACATCCCTGTCAGGTGGAACACCTGGCAATTCCTCTGGAAAGACATCCGGAAAGTCACGGACTACCGGAACGTCCTCAAGGTCTGGCAAAGGGCTGGCGTTAAGAGAATATAATTGTCGCTTGGCTATTCGAGTCAAGACATTGACTATCTTCCCCGAAGGGTGGGTGAGTTGAACAGTCCTAGAGAAGCAATCAATTTTGGCATGATGAGCTGACATCCAGTCCATACCCAAAATGATATTAATATCTGAAGATTTAAGGGCTATCAAAGATGCAAGGAAGACAAGTCTATCGACTTGGATTTCATTCCTATAACTTACCCTAGAGGTCTGCCATCTAGACCCAGGGGTAGAGATTTCCATAGTGGACGGCAGATCACAGAATGCAACGTTATGCAAACGAGCATAATTTTCAGATATAAAGGAATGAGAGGCTCCTGTATCGAAAAGAACAGATGCCGGGTGGCAATTAACAAGAAGCGTACCGAGAACGACGTTGGGATCCTCTTGAGCTTCTTCGGCAGAGACACAGTTGACATGACCACGTGAAGCGGTGACCGGTTTAGCATGGAACACCTTTCCTGTCGGCTTGCCACGGCCAACAGTTTTAGCAGATTGATTAGGGTTGGTCTGGGGACACTCACGCATATAATGACCAGATTCCCCACACTTGAAACAAGTCACGGAACTGGTACGTGGAGGAGCATTATTGGTTGGACCCCCATAGGGCTTAGCTGGAGCAGACTGTTGAGCGGGGCGAGGCGCCTGGAAAGATGGCCTCGGTGTGAACCTGGGTGGCAGGGCGGTGTTGGGTACCCACACGCGGCGCTTCTGAGGACCAGCACCGGATGAGGAACCCGTGTCACGTCCATGCTTGCGTGTTGCGTCATAGTCAGTCTGACCAGTTTCAGCACTGATGGCTTTGTTGACAAGTTTCGAAAAGGATGTGCACTCATGCAGACGGAGGTCGCGGCGAAGCTCAGGACTAAGGCCCTTACGGAACCTTGCTTGCTTCTTGGCGTCAGTAGAAACTTCCTCGGTTGCATATCGTGCAAGATTACCAAACTCCCTGCTATAGACATCCACAGAAAGTCGGCCTTGGGTGAAATTGCAAAATTCTTCACGCTTACGGTCCATGAGACCCTCCGGAATGTGATGTTCACGGAAAGCGTCGCTGAATTCAGCCCAAGTTGTGACATGGCCTGCTGGGCGCATAGCTCCATAATTCTCCCACCATAGACTGGCGGGGCCTTCAAGATGATATGCAGCAAAGGTGACCTTGTCAGCCTCCGCTACCAGCGCGGAACGCAGTTTGTGAGAGATACTGCGAAGCCAGTCATCAGCGTCGAGAGGCTCGACGGAGTGGTGGAACGTGGGTGGATGCAATTTGATAAAATCACTAAGTGACACCACGTTAACCCTCTGATGGTGTGCTGTATTCTGTTCAATACGCTCCAACAAACGGTTTGTCTCCCGCTTGTTTCTCTCAGCTTCCATCATCACCTCGGCTAGTGAAGGAGGATGAGGCAGATTTTCATTCCTGGCTTCACTGCCTTCGGCCTGCTCTTGGGAAGCAGGGTTAGCGCGCGTGTTGACCATCCTAGGTAAACAAGACAATGATTTAGTCAGAATGATAAAATTCCGACATAGGATATAGAGTGTAAGGAATAACTCGAAATGCAAGATGATCATCCGTATGACATGGTAGATACAGAAACTGCTTCTTTATTCCATCGTCATACACACCATACAGGTTTAGTACAAGACCAAGCAAAGTACTAAAACGGTGAAAAGAGGATTACATCTCATCGGAGGCATCTCAAGCTCCTATACATTATTTTTCTACATCTCCGGAAAGAGTACAAACTAGGTCATATCCCACGAGTCACGCGGGACGATAGACGACACAGCTAGTGCGAACTAGTGATACTACTACTAACTCAGACCGATCCGTAGTAGTCCTCGTAGAAGTCACCTCCATAGCCCGGAAGTTCAACATGTTCATCCGGAAACAGACGATCTCGCGGAGCTTGTGGACCATAGGGGCTAGGATGAGGTCGTGGACCAACAAACGGTGGCCTGCGGGGACCGCGAGGTGGGGTGATGCCTCCTACATCACGCCAAACCATCACGTCTGGCAGAGCAGATCTCACAGGATAGAGATCGCGCATATCTGAAAATCCCGCTTGCACCGCCGGTGCGAACCGAGTCAAAGTGGCCCAGTGGTCGGCACGGGTATTGAAGAGCTCTAACCTTAAGGCCCGATTTTCACGGTCCTTATCCTCGAGCATCTCAGCAGTGGTGCGAGTTCGTGAATCCTCCTGAGTGGAATCAGCATAGATAGCCTGGAGATATCCTTGTGCTCCCGGAAGTGATCCTGGCATATACCGGAAGTCAGAGTCCCGAAATAGACCAGATCTGACTCGCATAATGGTCATCATAGAGTAGGCGGCATCCTGCACAGCCATCTCGATAGTAACCCCGAGTCCATAGGAGCAGTGAAGAGGCTCAGTGGATCCAGGATAAGATGGAAATATCCTGACAGTGCAGAGATACTGGCTTTGATTAAAGTCTCGGAATTGCTCTTCGACCGTGTACTCAGGATACCAACGGTATCCAGCCTCAGTCATTACCCTAACCAACTTAGCAGTATGACCGGGTACATCTAGGCATCGAGTCAGGCGAACCACTTGATTGAGGTCGCGAGTGGCCATCTGAAAGCATAATCATAATGCAAAGGCATTAGAATTTCTAGCAAAATTTCGGCAGCATAACAGCTGTAAATGCTCAAAAAGGATATTGAGACATTTGACAAAGGATTTCGTACACACTCAACATCATCATATCAAAGTTCTGAACCATTCTACAACATAATGTGGTAGTAGAACTGAACTAGGCTGATAACCATCAAACTTATAAGGTACTACTGATTAGTAACACGTGATCCTGATAGAGAGAACAGATCCTAATTCCTTAACCCCCGGTGGAAGAATGGACTGACTCAGATCAGAATGTCATAAGGTATAAGGAGTAAAAAGAGCCTTACGTTCCATCCCACAAACAATTCCCCTACATATAACTAAAGAATTTCTAGACTCAACATCGACCAGTTTGGCTTGGAGAACCTACAGGCAGTCCGGCTCTGATGCCAACGCTGTCAGGACCCCGACTCGATGTCACATCGATCTAGCTGGTAACACCTCATATCACTTTGCGGCCTCACGCACGGTATCCCCACGGGTGTCGTCTTACCTTTTTCCCGGGACCGTTTGCGCCTTTTGGCTCACGTATATGATAGTGTCGCTAGCATCCATATGATAAAGAGCCCGGGCTGACATGACTAGTCGTAAACCCAAAGTGGCACAGACTTACAGGGACAGGCATCCATGACCCAGCTTCGAACGTGTCGGTCATCAGCAAGTGGGTCCGGGCTGTAGCACTGGGCTAGCAGGACTCCGGTAAACCGGGCTGTAGCGGGCTAACAGGACTCCGGTACTCAAAGCGTGACATTTCCCCGAAGGGACAGACACAGGAACGAAGAAGGACACATGCCGGCCAGCCTAAGTGTTCCAGAGCAGTAGCAAGCTACCATGGCTCAGCGGTAACACTAGGAGACATTTCCCGGTAAGAGAGGCTACTAAAGATAAACAACTAGATAGTCAGATCCCACACATACCAAGCATTTCAATCATACACACAATATGCTCGATATGTGCAAATACAACGAAGCATCACAACATGACTCTACGACACAAGTACTTTATTTAAGGCTCAGTGAGCCATACATAACATACACACAAAGGTACGGGTCTCACGACCCAACATACAAGTCATACAATCATACAAGCCAACAGCGGAAGTAACTTGTCTGAGTACAGACAACTAGTAAAATAAAAGAGGCTTGGAAAGCCTGGCTATACTATGTGGTCCTTCACAAGCTCAGGGTCACCACCTGGGTCTTTAGCCTACTCGTTGATGTCAACGTCTACATAGAACCCATCAGAAGGGGTTGCAGCGTCTTCTGTAAAATGTAGATTATAGCAACATGAGTACAAAGGTACTCAGCAAGACTTACATCAGATCCTACATACATGCATAGTATCAAGAAGGGTTGGTGGAGTTATTGCAGCAAGCCAGCTTTGACTCTTGGCTAGACTATCCTACGATACTCCATTTGAAATAGTTTTGCGCACACGAGTCCACTACTCACCACTTCAATACACTACCGAGGATCCACCTCCGTCTTCCTACGGAAGAGCCATCCTCGGCACTCACACTTATCTTGAGGCTTTTAATAGTTTCCATTTACTTGTCTATGAACTGTATAGGCAACCAAGTAGTCCTTTACCGCGGACGCGGCTATTCGAATAGATCATGTTAACCCTGCAGGGGTGTACTTCTTCATACATGTTTCCACCACTTAGCGTCTGCACACGACATGTGCTCGGCAGACTTCAAGCGAAAGCCGACGTGGGTGTAGACCACGACCTACCTAAACACTTAAGCCTCTAGTCCAGGTTTATCGCCTATTCAGGTTCCATCCGCAGGGAGTCCGGCCGAGGTTTCCCATACGGCCCCGAACGATGTGAACAGGGTTCCGAGATACCTAACGGGTATTCGGTATACCCGGCCACGTACCTACCGCATCACAGCCCACCCCTACGGTCAGCGCTGTCCACGGCCTCCAGTAGGCTACAAACACCAGAAACTACTTGCAACTCCTGGACAGAGAGCTAAGGTGAATAAGAAGTCGAGCGGGGTCATATTTCAGGGCCCAATGTATGGTAGTAGCTGATTCTTAAATCACACATACAGATCTCAGTGCTTAAGGTCGGCTTCAATGAAACAACCCACCATGTACTCCTACATGGCCTCTCATCGATACCTTTACCAAATCGTGTTCACCACACCACTCTCATTACCGACATAATCATTTCACTCTAGCCCATCACCCAGATGAACCAGACCTGACACGACTCTAAGCATAGCAGGCATAGCAAGGTAGGAACAACACATACATATGGCTCAATCAACTCCTACACATGCTAGTGGGTTTCATCTAGTTACTGTGGCAATGACAGGTCATGCAGAGGAAATGGGTTCAACTACCGTAGCACACAGCAGTTTGAATCGCGTTGTCTTAATGCAGTAAAAGAGAGCAGGAGCGAGAACATGGGATTGTATCGATATGATCAAATGGTTGGTTGCTTGCCTGATGGTTCGTTGCACGGATACGATTCTTCGTTAGGGTAATCACGGTACTCCTCGGGGACAGATCCTGTCGCAAAGGATAACGATACACAGGCATCACCAAACAATGTGCAACAATATGATGCATGCATGAAACATGGCAATATGAGTGTGTTGGGCTAATGCAACTAAAGCCAGAAGTGTTTGAGCAAATTTGAATCAAAGATTCAAATTCCAAATTCAAATATGGCCTTTTAAAGTGCCTTTTCTTGTTCTGTTTAAAACATCAATTTAACTTGTTTGATCATGCATGAAAATAGTACAGATGGATAGATTGGATTTTTCTGATCATTTTTCATATATAATTTGTCCAATTTGGAGTTACAGAATAAAAGTTATGAATTTTTGAAGTTTAAATAATATTCTGGAATTTCCTGATTTAATTTAAATCCAGAAATATCATTTACTGCGTCAGCCTGACATCACAGTGACATCAGCAGGTCAACAGAGCTGGCTCGGGTCAAACCTGACGTGTGGGGTCCACACGTCAGTGTCACAGGGGCTAATCCCGCGTTGACCCGGGGCTGGTTAGCTTTGACTAAGCCCTGGGGCCCACTTGTCAGCGTCAGTAGGTGGTGGATTAGTGGTTAATCAACTAGGCCACGTCAGCTCGCCGGAGTTCTGGCCGGCGGCGACCAACAGTGCGGCGGCGATAGTGGTTTTGGTCGTTTCGGCCACCAAATGGAACGCGGCGACCACCGGAGTGAAGCTGAGGACGACCCGCGGCTCTTGGCGGAGTCCGTTGGGGTCGGGGTGGCCGGAGTCGACGGCGGCGAGCTCGGTTGCGGCCGCCGGGGTTCGGTCGTGCACGGGAACGGTGCTGGAGCTCGAAGTCGAGCAAAATGAGGCGCTAGGGATGCTCTACGGGTTCTGTGAACTCGTTGGACTCGCCGGGGTGACCAAATGGTCACCGGAGCTGCGTCGACGGCGAGCTCGGCGACGGCGGAGGTTCGGCCGTGGTGGAGATGAAGCTACGGTGAGGGAACGAGGGGGAGAAGAGGGGGAAACGACTCGGGGGCTCACCGCGGTTGCAGTGGGCGTCGAAGCGGGCTCGGGGACGCGTCGGAGACGACGAATTTGACGGCGACGGTGGTCGGAGTCCGAAGAGGGGAACGGCGACGTGCCGGCGATGCAGGGCTTCCGGGGACTCGTGGAGCGGTGGGGAGGAAGAGGGAGTCGAGGCGGAGCTTCTGAGCTACTCGGGGGAGCGAGGGGTGGCCGGAGGCGGTGGCTAAGGCGAACGGCGGCGACGGTGTGCTTCGGCCGAGAGCGAGAGAGAGCGAGGGAGAAACGGGGGAGAGTGAGAGGGAGCAGGGGGAGAGACGTGGCGTCGTCCAGGGCGTCGAGCGAGGAGGGGAGGGCAGGCAAGCAGGCGAGCAGGTGGCGTGGCGCGGTGGCCGTGCGCGCGCGCCGGCCACACTCCCCTCCCTCTGTCGGGACGAAGACGACAGAGGAGGGAGGTGGGCTGGGCCGGCTGCTGGCTGGGCCGGCCAGCTGGCTGGGCTGAACAGGGAGGAGCCCAGGTAAGCTTCTCCCTTTTAGTTTTTTTCTGTTTTCTGTTTTATTTAATATAACTGCAACTTTGTTGAATTAAATAAAATACCTAGGCAATTCCAAAAATCACCAAACTACTCCTGGCTCATAGTTGGATTATTTCCAACATGAAACATCTTAGTTTGGAGATATTTGAGCATTTAAATATTTTATATAATTTTAAATGCCCAAATTCAAATAGTTATGATTTAATTCAAAAACCCTAGGATGGCCTAGGAAAATGTGCACCACTTTTGCAGAGGTTCTGAACCAAGACAAAAATGATGGGCATTTTAGAAGGGCATTTCAGGTTCATTGAAAATTATTTTAGTAAACCCTAGTTGGTTTCAGAGGGGACTGGGGGTTCTGTCATCCCCATTTCAAGTTTCTGATGAAAGAGTAAACATGATGCAACACTCTAATGCATGACTAGCTAGGGTGTGACATTGTTGAATTGAATAATAAAAATGACTTTTCTCTTAGAGTGGCTACTAGAACTTGTAGAATGACTCAGGAACCTTTGTATCCAGAACGCCACCCTAAGAGAATCGAGCAAGATTCTCAGAGAAATAATTTAGAGCCACCTAGTTCTTCTAAGAAGAAGAAAAAGAAAAACGATAGAACATTGCATGCTTGTAGTAAACCTACTATAGACACACCTGAGAATCCCAATGATATTCCTATCTCTGATGCTGAAACACAATCAGGTGATGAACATGAACCTATTGATAATGTTAATGATAATGTTCATGTTGATGCTCAACCTAGCAAAGACAATGATGTAGAGATTGAACCTGCTGTTGATCTTGATAACCCACAATCAAAGAATCAACGTTATGATAAGAGAGACATTGTTGCTAGGAAGCACGGGAAAGAAAGAGAACCATGGGTTCAGAAACACATGCCCTTTCCTCCTAAACCATCCAAGTCAAAGGATGATGAGGATTTTGAGCGCTTTGCTGAAATGATTAGACCTATTTTCTTACGTATGCGCTTAACTGATATGCTTAAAGTAAATCCTCATGCTAAGTATATGAAGGATATAATTACAAATAAAAGAAAGATACCAGAAGCTGAAATTTCCACCACGCTTGCTAATTACACTTTTAAGGGTGGAATACCAACGAAACTTGGAGATCCAGGTGTGCCAACTATACCATGCTCCATTAAAAGAAATTATGTTAGAACTGCTTTATGTGATCTTGGAGCTGGTGTTAGTGTCATGCCTCTCTCTTTATATCATAGACTTGAATTGAATAAATTGACACCTACTGAAATATCTTTGCAAATAGTGTTGGGGAACGTTGCAGAAAATTAAAATTTGTCCTACGGTGTCACCAAGATCCATCTATGAGTTCATCTAAGCAACGAGTCATGGGAGAGAGATTGCATCTACATACCACTTTGTAGATCGCGCGGAAGCATTCAAAAGAACGGGGTTGAAGTAGTCGTTCTCGTTGTGATCCTATCACCGGAGATCCTACCGCCGAACGGACGGCACCTCCGCGTTCAACACACGTACGGTCAGCGTAACGTCTCCTCCGTCTTGATCCATCAAGGGGGAAGGAGAGGTTGATGATGATGGCTCCAGCAGCAGCACAACGGCGTGGTGGTGGTGGAACAGCAGCACTCCGGCAGGGCTTCGCCAAGCACGTGACGGAGGAGGAAGAGGTGTAGCAGGGGGAGGGGGCGCCAGGGCTTCAGGGGTGCGGCTGCCCCCTTCCCCCCTCCCTTCATATAGGCCCCCAGGGGGGGCGCCGGCCCTGGGAGATCCAATCTCCCAAGGGGGCGGCGGCCAAAGGGGGTGGAGTACCCCCCAAGGCAAGTGGGGCGCCCCCCACCCTAGGGTTTCAACCCTAGGCGCAGGGGGTGGGCCTAGGGGGCGCACCAGCCCACTATGGGCTGGCTCCCCTCCCCACATCGGCCCTTGGGGCCCTCCGGGATGGATGGCCCCACCCGGTGGACCCCCGAGACCCCTCCGGTGGTCCCGGTACAATACCAGGTGACCCCGAAACTTTCCTGATGGCCGAAATACCACTTCCTATATAGTTCTCTTTACCTCCGGACCATTCCGGAACTCCTCGTGACGTCCGGTATCTCATCCGGGACTCCGAAGAACATTTGGTATGCTGCATACTCATATTCATACAACCCTAGTGTTACCGAACATTAAGTGTGTAGACCCTACGGGTTCGGGAGACACGTAGACTTGACCGAGACGGCTCTCGGGCAATAACCAACAGCGGGATCTGGATACCCATGTTGGTTCCCACATGCTCCTCGATGATCTCATCGGATTAAGCACGATGTCGAGGATTCGAACAACCCCGTATACAATTCCCTTTGTCAATCGGTACGTTACTTGCCCGAGACTCGATCGTCGGTATCCCAATACCTCGTTCAGTCCCGTTACCGGCAAGTCACTTTACTCGTACCGTAATGCATGATCCCGTGACCAAACACTTGGTCACTTTGAGCTCATTATGATGATGCATTACCGAGTGGGCCCAGAGATACCTCTCCGTCATACAAAGTGACAAATCCTAGTCTCGATCCGTGTCAACCCAACAGACACTTTCGGAGATACCTGTAGTGCACCTTTATAGTCAGCCAGTTACGTTGTGACATTTGGTACACCCACAGCACTCTTACGGTATCCGGGAGTTACACAATCTCATGGTCTAAGGAAGAGATACTTGACATTGAAAAAGCTCTAGCAAAACGAACTACACGATCTTGTGCTATGCTTAGGATTGGGTCTTGTCCATCACATGATTCTCCTAATGATGTGATCCCGTTGTCAATGACATCTAATGTCCATAGTCAGGAAACCATGACTATCTGTTGACCAACGAGCTAGTCAACTAGAGGCTCACTAGGGACATGTTATGGTCTATGTATTCACACGTGTATTACGATTTCTGGATAATACAGTTATAGCATGAATAAAAGACAATTATCATGAATAAGGAAATATAATAGTAACCCTTTTATTATTGCCTCCAGGGCATATTTCCAACAGTCTCCCACTTGCACTAGAGTCAATAATCTAGTTACATTGTGATGAATGAACACCCATAGAGTTCTGGTGTTGATCATGTTTTGCTCGCGAGAGAGGTTTAGTCAATGGATCTGCGACATTCAGATCCATATGTACTTTGCAAATATCTATGTCTCCATCTTGAACATTTTCACGGATGGAGTTGAAGCGACGCTTGATGTGCCTGGTCTTCTTGTGAAACCTGGGCTCCTTGGCAAGGGCAATAGCTCCAGTGTTGTCAGAGAAGAGTTTGATCGGCCCCAACGCATTGGGTATGACTCCTAGGTCGGTGATGAACTCCTTCACCCATATTTCTTCATGCGCTGCCTCCGAGGCTGCCATGTACTCAGCTTCACATGTAGATCCCGCCACGACGCTCTGCTTGCAGCTGCACCAGCTTACTGCTCCACCATTCAACATATACACGTATCCGGTTTGTGACTTAGAGTCATCCAGATCTGTGTCGAAGCTAGCGTCGACGTAACCCTTTACGACGAGCTCTTCGTCACCTCCATAAACGAGAAACATGTCCTTTGTCCTTTTCAGGTACTTCAGGATATTCTTGACCGCTGTCCAGTGTTCCTTGTCGGGATTACTTTGGTACCTTCCTACCAAACTTACGGCAAGGTTTACATCAGGTCTGGTACATAGCATGGCATACATAATAGATCCTATGGCTGAGGCATAGGGGATGACGCACATCTCTTCTTTATCTTTTGCCGTGGTCGGGCATTGAGCCGAGCTCAATCTCACACCTTGCAGTACAGGCAAGAACCCTTTCTTGGACTGATCCATTTTGAACTTCTTCAAAATCTTATCAAGGTATGTGCTTTGTGAAAGACCTATGAGGCGTCTCGATCTATCCCTATAGATCTTGATGCCTAATATATAAGCAGCTTCTCCAAGGTCCTTCATTGAAAAACACTTATTCAAGTAGGCCTTAATGTTGTCCAAGAATTCTATATCATTTCCCATCAAAAGTATGTCATCTACATATAATATGAGAAATGCTACAGAGCTCCCACTCACTTTCTTGTAAACGCAGGCTTCTCCATAAGTCTGTGTAAACCCAAACGCTTTGATCATCTCATCAAAGCGAATGTTCCAACTCCGAGATGCTTGCACCAGCCCATAAATGGATCGCTGGAGCTGGCATACTTTGTTAGCATTCTTAGGATTGACAAAACCCTCCGGCTGCATCATATACAGTTCTTCCTTAAGATGCCCGTTAAGGAATGCCATTTTGACGTCCATCTGCCATATCTCATAATCATAGTATGCGGCAATTGCTAACATGATTCGAACGGACTTAACTTTTCTACGGGAGAGAAAGTCTCATCTTAGTCAATCCCTTGAACTTGCCGATAACCCTTAGCGACAAGTCGAGCTTTATAGATGGTGACATTTCCATCCGCGTCCGTCTTCTTCTTAAAGATCCATTTGTTTTCTATCGCTCGCCGATATCGGCCAAGTCAGTCAAAGTCCATACTTTGTTTTCATACATGGATTCTATCTCGGATTTCATGGCTTCTAGCCATTTGTTGGAATCTGGGCCTGCCATTGCTTCTTCATAGTTCGAAGGTTCACCGTTGTCCAACAACATGATTTCCAGGACAGGGTTGCCGTACCACTCTGGTGCGGAACGTGTCCTTGTGGACCTACGAAGTTCAATAGCAACTTGATCTGAAGTACCTTCATCATCATTGTTTTCCTCTTCAGTTGGTGTAGGCATCACAGGAACATTTTCCTGGGCTGCACTACTATCCCGTTCAAGAGGTAGTACTTCACCGAGTTCTACTTCCTCCCACTTACTTCTTTCGAGAGAAACTCTTTTTCCAGAAAGGATCCGTTCTTGGCAACAAAGATCTTGCCTTCGGATCATAAGTAGAAGGTATACCCAATGGTTTCTTTAGGGTATCCTATGAAGACGCATTTTTCCGACTTGGGTTCGAGCTTTTCAGGTTGAAGTTTCTTGACATAAGCATCGCATTCCCAAACTTTTAGAAACGACAGCTTAGGTTTCTTCCCAAACCATAATTCATACGATGTCGTCTCAACGGATTTAGATGGTGCCCTATTTAAAGTGAATGTAGCTGTCTCTAGAGCGTATCCCCAAAATGATAGCGGTAAATCGGTAAGAGACATCATAGATCGCACCATATCCAATAGAGTGCGATTACGATGTTCGGACACAACGTTACGCTGAGGTGTTCCAGGAGGCGTGAGTTGTGAAACGATTCCACATTTTCTTAAGTGTGTACCAAATTCGTGACTTAAATATTCTCCTCCACGATCTGATCGTAAGAACTTTATCTTTCGGTCACGTTGATTCTCTACTTCATTCTGAAATTCCTTGAACTTTTCAAAGGTCTCAGACTTGTGTTTCATCAAGTAGACATACCCATATCTACTCAAGTCATCAGTGAGAGTGAGAACATAACGATATCCTCCGCGAGCCTCAACGCTCATTGGACCGCACACATTGGTATGTATGATTTCCAACAAGTTGGTTGCTCGCTCCATTGTTCCGGAGAACGGGGTCTTGGTCATTTTGCCCATGAGGCATGGTTCGCATGTGTCAAATGATTCATAATCGAGAGACTCTAAAAGTCCATCAGCATGGAGTTTATTCATGCGCTTGATACCAATGTGACCAAGGCGGCAGTGCCACAAGTATGTGGGACTATCGTTATCAACTTTACATCTTTTGGTATTCACGCTATGAAAATGTGTAATATTACATTTGAGATTCATTAGGAATAAACCATTGACCATTGGGGCATGACATAAGACATATCTCTCATATAAATAGAACAACCATTATTCTCGGATTTAAATGAGTAGCCATCTCGTATTAAACGAGATCCTGATACAATGTTCATGCTCAAACTTGGCACTAAATAACAATTATTGAGGTTTAAAACTAATCCCGTAGGTAAATGTAGAGGTAGCGTGCCGACGGCGATCACATCGACCTTGGAACCATTCCCCACGTGCATCGTCACCTCGTCCTTCGCTAGTCTCCGCTTATTCCGCAGCTCCTGCTGTGAGTTACAAATGTGAGCAACGGCACCGGTATCAAATACCCAGGAGTTACTACGAGTACTGGTGAGTTACACATCAATTACATGTATATCAAATATACCTTTAGTGTTGCCGGCCTTCTTGTCGGCTAAGTATTTGGGGCAGTTCCGCTTCCAGTGACCCTTCCCCTTGCAATAAAAGCACTCAGTTTCATGCTTGGGTCCATTCTTTGACTTCTTCCCGGCAACTGGCTTACCGGGCGCGGCAACATCTTTGCTGTCCTTCTTGAAGTTCTTCTTACCCTTGCCCTTCTTGAACTTAGTGGTCTTATTGACCATCAACACTTGATGTCCTTTCTTGATTTCAACCTCTGCTGACTTCAGCATTGAAAATACTTCAGGAATGGTCTTTACCATCCCCTGCATATTGTAGTTCATCACAAAGCTCTTGTAGCTTGGTGGGAGCGACTGAAGGATTCTGTCAATGACCGCCTCATCCGGGAGGTTAATGTCCAGCTGGGACAGGCAGTTGTGCAACCCAGACATTTTGAGTATATGCTCACTGACAGAACTAACTTGTCGGAGACTTCATATCTTTCGACTCGGGCATGAGCTTGGAAAACTAGTTTCAGCTCCTCGAACATCTCATATGCTCCGTGTTGCTCAAAACGCTTCTGGAGCCCCGGTTCTAAGCTGTAAAGCATGCCGCACTGAACGAGGGAGTAATCATCAGCGCGAGTCTGCCAAGCATTCATAATGTCTTGGTTCTCTGGGACGGGTGCACCACCTAGCGGTCCTTCTAGGACATATTGTTTCCTGGCAGCTATGAGGATGATCCTCAGGTTCCGGACCCAGTCCGTATAGTTGCTGCCATCATCTTTCAGCTTTGTTTTCTCTAGGAACGAGTTGAAGTTTTAGACTAAGTTCATGATAATTAAGTTCATCTAATCAAATTATTTAATGAACTCCCACTCAGATCAGACATCCCTCTAGTCATCTAAGTGTTACACGATCCGAGTCGACTAGGCCGTGTCCGATCATCACGTGAGACGGACTAGTCATCATCGGTGAACATCTCCATGTTGATCGTATCTTCTATACGACTCATGTTCGACCTTTCGGTCTCTTGTGTTCCGAGGCCATGTCTGTACATGCTAGGCTCGTCAAGTTAACCCTAAGTGTTCTGCATGTGTAAATCTGTCTTACACCCGTTGTATGTGAAAGTAAGGATCTATCACACCCGATCATCACGTGGTGCTTCGAAATGACGAACTTTAGCAACGGTGCACAGTTAGGGGGAACACTTTCTTGAAATTATTATAAGGGATCATCTTATTTACTACCATCGTTCTAAGTAAACAAGATGCATAAAACATAATAAACATCACATGCAATTATATAGTAGTGACATGATATGGCCAATATCATATAGCTCCTTCGATCTCCATCTTCGAGGCTCCATGATCATCTTCGTCACCGGCATGACACCATGATCTCCATCATCATGATCTCCATCATTGTGTCTTCACGAAGTTGTCACGCCAACGACTACTTCTACTTCTATGGCTAACGCGTTTAGCAATAAAGTAAAGTAATTTACATGGTGTTCTTCAATGACACGCAGGTCATACAAAAAAATTGAAAATAAATAAAGACAACTCCTATGGCTCCTGCCGGTTGTCATACTCATCGACATGCAAGTCGTGATTCCTATTACAAGAACATGATCTCATACATCACAATATATCATTCATCATTCATCACAACTTCTGGCCATATCACATCACATGACAATTGCTGCAAAAACAAGTTAGACGTCCTCTAATTGTTGTTGCATCTTTTACGTGGCTGCAATTGGGTTCTAGCAAGAACATTTTCTTACCTACGAATAACCACAACATGATCTTGTCAGCTTCTATTTACCCTTCATAAGGACCCTTTTCATCGAATCCGCTCCAACTAAAGTGGGAGAGACAGACACCCGCCAGCCACCTTATGCAACTAGTGCATGTCAGTCGGTGGAACCGGTCTCACGTAAGCGTACGTGTAATGTTGGTCCGGGCCGCTTCATCCCACAATACCGCTGAAGCAAGATAAGACTAGTAGCGGCAAGCAAGTTGATAAGATATACGCCCACAACAAAATTGTGTTCTACTCGTGCAATAGAGAACTACGCATAGACCTAGCTCAT
The DNA here is from genome assembly GCF_018294505.1 of Triticum aestivum. Classification (NCBI taxonomy): domain Eukaryota; kingdom Viridiplantae; phylum Streptophyta; class Magnoliopsida; order Poales; family Poaceae; genus Triticum; species Triticum aestivum. The sequence goes on from NC_057810.1 coordinate 114,303,252, forward strand.
GATGCCACTGTTGGGGAACGTTGCAGAAAATTAAAAAATTTCCTACTGTTTCACCAAGATCCATCTATGAGTTCATCTAAGCAATGAGTCATGGGAGAGAGATTGCATCTACATACCACTTTGTAGATCGCGCGGAAGTGTTCAAAAGAATGGGGTTGAAGTAGTCGTTCTCGTTGTGATCCTATCACCGGAGATCCTAGCGCCGAACGGACGGCACCTCCGTGTTCAACACACGTATGGTCAGCGTAACGTCTCCTCTGTCTTGATCCAGCAAGGGGGAAGGAGAGGTTGATGATGATGGCTCCAGCAGCAGCACAACGGCGTGGTGGTGGTGGAACAGCAGCACTCCAGCAGAGCTTCGCCAAGCACGTGACGGAGGAGGAAGAGGTGTAGCAGGGGGAGGGGGCGCCAGGGCTTTTCAGGGGTGCGGCTGCCCCCTTCCCCCCTCCCTTTATATAGGCCCCCAGGGGGAGCGCCGGCCCTGGGAGATCCAATCTCCCAAGGGGGCGGCGGCCAAGGGGGGTGGAGTACCCCCCAAGGCAAGTGGGGCGCCCCCCACCCTAGGGTTTCAACCCTAGGCGCAGGGGGTGGGCCTAGGGGGGCGCACCAACCCACTATGGGCTGGCTCCCCTCCCCAGTTTGGCCCTTGGGGCCCTCCGGGATGGGTGGCCCCACCCGGTGGACCCCCGGGACCCCTCCGGTGGTCCTGGTACAATACCGGGTGACCCCGAAACTTTCCCGATGGCCGAAATACCACTTCCTATATAGTTTTCTTTACCTCCGGACCATTCCGGAACTCCTCGTGACGTCCGGTATCTCATCCGGGACTCCGAAGAACATTTGGTATGCTGCATAGTCATATTCATACAACCCTAGCGTTACCGAACATTAAGTGTGTAGACCCTACGGGTTCGGGAGACACGTAGACATGACCGAGACAGCTCTCGGGCAATAACCAACAGCGGGATCTGGATACCCATGTTGGTTCCCACATGCTCCTCGATGATCTCATCGGATGAACCACGATGTCGAGTATTCGAACAACCCCGTATACAATTCCCTTTGTCAATTGGTACGTTACTTGCCCGAGACTCGATCGTCGGTATCCCAATACCTCGTTCAGTCCCGTTACCGGCAAGTCACTTTACTCGTACCATAATGCATGATCCCTTGACCAAACTCTTGGTCACTTTGTGCTCATTATGATGATGCATTACCGAGTGGGCCCAGAGATACCTCTCCGTCATATGGAGTGACAAATCCCAGTCTCGATCCGTGTCAACCCAACAGACACTTTCGGAGATACCTGTAGTGCACCTTTATAGTCACCCAGTTACGTTGTGACGTTTGGTACACCCAAAGCACTCTTACGGTATCCGGGAGTTACACGATCTCATGGTCTAAGGAAGAGATACTTGACATTGAAAAAGCTCTAGCAAAATGAACTACACGATCTTGTGCTATGCTTAGGATTGGGTCTTGTCCATCACATCATTCTCCTAATGATGTGATCCCATTGCCAATGACATCTCATTGGGTCTATGTATTCACACGTGTATTACAATTTCCGGATAATACAGTTATAGCATGAATAAAAGACAATTATCATGAATAAGGAAATATAATAATAACCCTTTTATTATTTCCTCTAGGGCATATTTCCAACAAATGGCTGATAAATCAACTGCTATACTTGTCGGTATTTGTGAGGATGTGCCTGTTGTGCTTGCAGATGTCACTATCTTAACAGACTTTGTTATTCTTGATATTCCCGAGGACGATAGTATGTCTATTATCCTTGGTAAACCTTTTCTTAATACTATAGGGGCTGTTATTGATTGCAACAAAGGCAATGTCACTTTTCATGTTAATGGCAATGAGCATACGGTACACTTACGAGGAAACAATATCAAGTTCATAGCATCAATTCTATTGAAAAAGTTCAAACTATCATTTTTGGAGTTTTTGAATTTCCTCTCCCTACTGTCAAGAGAAAGTATGATATTCTTATTGCTGGGGATTTTCACATCCCCGTTGAGGTAACTTAGTGTTATTCGAAATTTCTCCAGTTCCGTGTTATTCGGAATGAGGTTACTAACAAGACTTGATCAACCTTGTTAGCGGGTTCATTTTGATGATGACGAGATGGATGAAACTAGAAGGCACAACCTTCTGTACCCTCTTTTTACTTTCTGTTATTTAGAATAAATAAAGCAAAACTAGTATTATCCGTCTGTTTCCTCAGTTATCCGTGCATTAAAAAATAGTCCAAAAACAAAAGTGCTCCAAATTCCCTGCAAATTTAGTATGATTTTTCTGGTATATTTGAGGATTTTAGGCACTGAAAACACTGCAGGAAGGGCAAGCACCAGGCCTCGAGAGAGGAGCCCCCCCCCTATAGGGCGAGCCCCCGTGTCTTGTGGGCCCCTGGTGGCTCCCCTCCACTTATGCCAGCTCCCACACACTTCATCTTTTACCCAGAAAAATCCCCATCCAGCTCAAGCACGAGTTCTAGCTCGTTTTGCTGTGATTTTCGATCTCCTAGCTCAAAGCTCCATTCACAAAACTGCTTTGGGATATTGTTGTTTGGTATGTGACTCCTCCATTGGTCCAATTAGTTTTTGTTCTAGTTCTTTATTCATTGCAATTTTTTGCTGCTTAGGTGACCATGTTCTTGAGCTTGCATGTTAAATGTTTGAGGTCCCAAGCAATTCCAATGCATGATATAGGCTCTAGGCACTTGTAGGAGTAGTTGCTATCAATCTTGTTTAGTTTTATCCACTTTTATTTTGAAGTTACTAAAATTTCAAAAAAAATTAGAAAAAGAAATATGCTTAGAAGAATGTACCAAGGAGGTTCCTCGGCAAAGAAAAGGCCAAGGATTGCTATACGTGAACAAGATATTAAATTGCCAAGGGACGCATTTGTACGGGCTTGTGAGTGGCCATTCGATGATTTTATGGTCGAAGCAGGGTTCAAGGAAGAATTTGACGCGTATGTGCGTAATGCCGAGCTGGAGGACTTCTTACAAGATAAGTGTCCTCAATATTATCAATTGACTGATTCCTTTGTGCGGAGGTTCAAATATATTTCTGCGCTTAATTCTCCTAGTGTCATGTTTGATATTTATGATACGTCTTATACCATGGATTTAGAGGATTTCACAACTGCTTGCAAACTCCTGCAGTGGGGTTATATTAATGATCCTTCCAAATCTGAATTCAAAGATTTTCTTGCTAATATTACTGTGGGGGAATCTAGGGACGTAGCACAAGCTACCTTAGGGAGCATTCATTTTCCTGCTATACATTACTTTGCTCTCTTTATTGATAGATGCATTAACGGTAAGGACGAGGTATGTCACATGTGTGCACCTGATCTTTGTGTCCTCAAGAGTGCTGTCTCAGGTTTATAAAGATTATATCTTGGGGGCCAATAGTTGCACGTAGGTTGCAGAATAATAGTAGAAGGGGAGATTTCTTTGGAGGAATTTATGCAACCCATGTGGCTAATTTTCTTAATATAGCTCCACGAGAGGGGGATATGATTGTACCTCCTATTTATTTGGATAAAGAAGCTATGTTTGATCATCATTTTCTTGAGAGGAATGAACAATTCCTCCATTATCGACTAATCTATGATAGAAGCAACGTCGTCCCTGTTACTCTTCCTGCTCCCTACCTTTTTGATTACCAGGCAAAAGGAAGATATGTAGTCACCAGGGAAGAAGAAACTGAATATGAGAGGGGAATGGAGGCAGCTCGCCAACACGGTACTACTCAGGAGGCGGTAGCCTCTGCATCTCAGTACTACCCCAGTTTCACGTATGGATATCAGCCAGGTGGTCCTTGGTATTAAACCAACTTAGGCCAAAAGCCTAAGCTTGGGGGAGTACATATTTCTCACCGACTTTACGTTCATGTTCACACACTAGTCGTCGGTGCTTATTATCCATGCTAGTTTAAATTTCTTTTTCTATTTTTCTTCTTGTGTGTTTGATAAACCTTGAGAAAAACCAAAAAATTAGTTAGTTTAATTCCCTTGCCTGTAGTAGAATTAAAATGAAAACCCAAAAAGATTTCTTGTTCTTCTTTTACTTGTTGGGAGCTTTCTCGTGTAAATAGTTTTATTTTATTTTATTTCCTTTGGGGGTCGAGAAGACCATATTAAAAATGATTAGTGGCTCTTATATGCATGATTGTTTATTTAATTTAGAGCCCACATTACTTGTCTTCTCTCTTGAGTGGAATGCTTGCAGATTCCATCTTAGTCCAATGCACGTACACTCTTATTATTATACACATCGTTCGGTCGTGCGAGTGAAAGGTAATAATGACGATATATGATGGACTTATTGGGATGAGAAAAGCTGGTATGAACTCGACCTCTCTTGTTTTTGTAAATATGATGAGTTCATCGTTCCTGAGTCAGCTATTATGAAGTAAACATATTTGCAATGACATTTAGAGATTATAGTTACTTGTGACATGCTTCATTAGCTATGAGTTATAATGGTTTACCTTGCGTGCCAACATGCTATTAGAATGATTATGATGTGGTATGATGGGATGGTATCCTCCTTTGAATGAATTGAGTGACTCGACTTGTCACATGTTCACGCATGTAGTTGAATCAAATCAACATAGCCTTCACGATATTTATGTTCATGGTGGATTATATCCTACTCATGCTTGTACTCGGTGTGAATTAATTTTAGTGCATGCTTACGACTGTTGTCGCTCTCTCAGTTGGTCGCTTCCCAGTCTTTTGCTAGCCTTCACCTGTATTAAGCGGGAATACTGCTTGTGCATCAAAACTCCTTAAACCCCAAAGTTGTTCCATATGAGTCCACTATGCCTACCTATATGCGGTATTTACCTGCCGTTCCAAGTAAATTTGTATGTGCCAAACTCCAAACCTTCAAATGAAATTCTATTTTGTATGCTCGAGCAACTCATGTTACAACCAGGGCTGCCTATATCTTCCATGCTAGGTGGGTTATTCTCAAGAGGAGTGGACTCCACTCCTCATTCACGAGAAAGGGCCGGTAACCGGGACGCCCGGTCCCATGATCCCAAAAAATGAAATCAAATCAAAATAATTAAACAAAACTCCCCCAGGGCTGTTGTATGTTGGTGGAACTCGTTGTTTCGATCAAGCCATGAATTGATGCTTGTTGGTGGTCGGGGGAGTATAACCCTTTACCATTCTGTTTGGGAACTGCCTATAATGCATTTAGTATGGAAGATATAGCCATCTCATAGATGTTGTGTTGACAGCAAAAGTATGCCGCTCAAAATCTTATTCAATCTCTATTTTAAAATCGAGCTCTAGCACCTCTACAAATCCCTGCTTCCCTCTGCGAAGGGCCTATCTATTTACTTTTATGTTGAGTCATCACCCTTCTTATTAAAAGCACCCGCTGAAGAGCACACTGTCATTTGCATTCATTATTATTGGTTTATATTGGGTATGACTTGACTGGATCTCTTTTACCATGAATTACAATGTTTAGTCAGTCCTTGTTCTTTAAAGGTGCTCTGCATTTATGTTTGCGGTCTCAGAAAGGGCTAGCGAGATACCATTTTGTTATATCATGTTATGATTATTTTGAGAAAGTGTTGTCATCCGAGTTTTATTATTATGGATCGCTAGCTGATTATGCTATTGATGTGAGTAATTGTGAGACCTATGTGTTATTATGAGTATGGTTAGTTCATCATATTTGCTGAAACTTGAATGCTGGCTTTTCATGTTACAACAACAATAGCAAACAGAGTTTGTAAAAGTTTTTCTTTATGACTTTCAGTTTATCAACTGAATTGCTTAAGGACAAGCAAAGGTTTAAGCTTGGGGGAGTTGATACGTCTCCAACGTATCTACTTTTACAAACACTTTTTCCCTTGTATTGGACTTTAACTTGCATGATTTGAATGAAACTAACCGGGACTGACGCTGTTTTCAGCAGAACTGTCATGATGTTATTTTATGTGTAGAAAAGAAAAGTTCTCCGAATGTCCTGGAAATCCACGGAGGCACTTTCTGGAATTAATAAGAATTTTTGGCGAAAGAATTAATGCCAGGGGCCCACAGCCTGTCCACGAGACAGGGGGGCTCCCCCCACTAGTAGAAAAAGGACCTAATATGAGACACATTAGTGCCGGTTTGGTTTTGAGCCGGCACTAATGTGTCCATTAGTGCCGGTTCCAATGGCTAGCCGGCCGTTATCATTAGTACCGGTTCGTGGCGAACCTATAGTACCGGTTCGTGCCACGAACCGGTACTAAAGAGGGTGGTAGCAGGGTGTTGTCAGTCTGGGGCCCGTCCAGCACCTTTAGTACCGGTTCGTGGCACGAACCGGTATTAAAGGTCGACGTACATAAACCCTTCGTCCCCCCGAGCCACTCTGTTCTTCCCCTTTCCCCTCACTTCCTCTGTTCTTCTCCCTCTCTCCTCGAGCTCCTCACAAATTTTGCCCAAAATTTGTCATGATTTGAAGGCCCCCATCCATTCAAATGATCACAAAGGTTAGCATCTTTGTCCTTTCAACTCTCATTGCTAGATTAGCTCTTGCAATGCTTTGTATAGTGATTAATTTGGGAGGTATAATTATATTTGCTAGTATTTGATTTATATGCAATTTGAGCACAAAAATAACACTTAGTTTGCATATGTAGGTGTGGTTTACTTAGTGCCTTCTAAATCTCCGTCGTAACCACCGTCGATTGCCCGCACCGTCCCGTCGCCGGCACCACCTTCTGGTGAGGCTCTTGTTCATGAATGTTTTACATTACCAAATTGATGTTTATGTGATTTGGATATATAGTTACTCGTATAATTAATTATCTTACCCGTACGTTGTTTGTTATACATAGTGCCATGGTTTTGATATCCGTCCCGGTCGGCCCTGGTCCTTGTTATGATTCAGATGTGGTATATTCTCTTTTAAAACTAGTTGTTGCATTTTGTGTTTATGACAAATTATGCCCATGAAGTTGACATAGATATTTTTATCCAGGAGGTATGTGAACCGGAAATGCCAACCGACCCTATTGTCGAGAGGTTAAAGATAGTTGAAAGAGAAAACGAGTATTTGAAAGAAAAATTGAAAAGAAATGAGGGGGAGAAGATGGAATTGGAGTTGCATGTTGCCGATGTCATCGATGATCACAAGATCAAGATGGAGAAAATTAGGTTGAAGATTAGAAAGATTAGAAAATATGCCATTGATAGTGTGGCTTGGTATCATTATGTTGTTGGATCAATTGTTACCTTAATTGCGATCTTCATCGCATTTGTTGTTGCATTTAAATTCTTTAGCTAGAAAGTTATTTGTATGTTGCATTTAATTAAGTGTTGTATATGAACTTTATGTATGAACTTGTATTAATTTGGTCTATTCGGTGTTGTGTAATGAAGATGAGCCGACAATGGATGTATGATGACAGATGCTCTCCCGATTTCATTAATGGCATGCATACTTTTCTCTTGCCGCTAAGGCAAACAAGCGGGCGGATGGTTTTATGCCTTGTCCATGTGCTGGCTGTAAGAATGGTCACAGTTACTCTACGTCAAGAACCATTCACGTCCACCTATTTGAGTCTGGTTTCATGCCCCACTATAATGTTTGGACCAAGCACGGAGAAATAGGGGTTATCATGGAGGACAATGAAGAAGAAGAGGACGACGACGGCTATCCTGGCGATGGGTTCCCTGAATACGATGATACAACAATGGGGGAAGAAGCTGAGCCGGCAATGCAGAAAGAAGCTGAAGAAGAGGCATCAGATGAGCCCACTGATGATCTAGGTCGGGCCATTGCCGATGCAAAGAGAAACTGCGCAAGTGATCTGGAGAGGACGAAGTTGCAGTGCATGTTAGAGGATCACAAGAAATTGTTGTACCCGAATTGCGAAGCTGACAAAAAAAAGTTGGGCACCACACTTGAATTGCTGCAATGGAAGGCAGCGAATGGTGTATCTGACAAGGGATTTGGAAAGTTGCTGGTAATGATAAAGAATATGCTTCCAAAGGACAACGAATTGCCCGAGAGCACGTATGAAGCAAAGAAGGCTATCTGCCCTCTAGGTCGGAATCTGCTACGTCAAGTTGCCGCTTTAGTTTGGCAGATTCATGAGTCCGGCTAGCCACCGAACGCCTCGCCACCTTCATGGAATAGGTGACATATTATACCTGGGGTTATGATCCTCTGTGCGCCGTCACTCGTGACGACACACAGAGTCTCAGGGGCTACTATTCATACAGGGCACATTTAATATGCGGCTCTACCAAAAGGTACACCTTTTTACGTACCTCAAAGCCTGTTAGTAAACTCCTGGCAGCCTCGTACAATCCGCTTTCCGCAGATGAAATCCTTCCAATCACTGTATTCATCAACATACGGTGTTCTTCTGAGATGGACGCCCTACCAAGCAGACCCTTTAGCCCCTCCGACGGCGCGCCAGAGGTTGCCGGACTAGCCTAACGACCTTTTCTAGGGTTCGAACTTGGATAAACCCTCCGAGACGATACCTCGGGGTCGCCAGCCTCGTGAGACGGTGCAACAAGGGGAGGCGTTTCGCTCTCTATCATCTCTGGATGAAGATCCCCTGAAGATGCGCTCTGCTGAGAAGGGTTGAGATCCGAACTAAAAGATAATGTTTCGGTCATTTTCCTCGAGAATAAAACAGGAGTGTGATTCATTATGGAACCCCTCCCTTCACTTACGTCTCGGGGGAGAGCGGGTCCCCTTTAGGGGGCGATTTGGCTGGAGCGTTCTCTAGTGTCGAACCCTCTGATGAAGATTTCTTTCCCCGTTTTGAGGTTATCACCTCCGGGTCTTTAGAGGCAGTCCTTTTCTTCCCCTGGTCAGGGGAATTTTCGATTCTTCCCTTCCTAACAGCCTCCTTCGCGGAGGCGGTAGCTCCTTGGTTCCCTCCTTCGCCTTCCGCCGAAGGTGCGACCTCTAGCATCCTAGTCAGCATGGGATTCGACACGGTCTCGGGCAGGGGGGCAGGACACCTGATAAGCTTTGCCTTCGCCATCCACTCTTGTTCAAAGGACAACTCTGCTAAAGGGTAATTTTGATAAAAATATGGATGGTGTGTCCAAATACGGGGCTGCTTACTTTGGCATCCGGGCGATTGCAGCTCAGACCTGCGTCCTCGGACAAATCCGGACACCTTGCTTGTGATCCGAAGAACAATTTGTACATCTCCATGGGTGTCATTCCCATGAAATGTTGTAGGACTCGTGGTCCCTCCGGATTGAACTCCCACAGGAGGAGAGGTCGACCTTTGCAGGGCAGTGTGCGGCGAATCACCATGACTTGCGCCACTACGGTCAAATTGATATCTCTTTCTAGAAGATCTCGAATACAGCCCTACAGCAAGGGCACGTATTTGGGCGGCCCCTAGATAAGTACTTCATTAACCCATGATGCCAGCCGTGGTGGGGGACCCGAGCGAAAAGTAGGTGGTGCCACCCATGTGGTGCCCCTGGGGGCTGGGATGTAAAACCAGTCCCGTTGCCATAAGCCGAGCTCCTCTTGAAAGAGCCTTCGGGCCATGGAGCGTCGTCCATCTTGCTTATTATAGCTCCTCCACACTCAGCGTGCTGCCCCTCGATCATTTTCGGTTCCACTTTGAAAGTTTTTAGCCACAATCCGAAGTGAGGAGTGATATGGAGGAAGGCCTCGCACACGACAATGAATGATGAGATCTGGAGGATGGACTCCGCAGCTAGGTCGTGGAACTCCATCCCATAGTAAAATATAAGCCCCCTCACGAAGGGATCGATCGGGAAGCCTAGCCCCCGAAGGAAGTGAGATGCGAACACCACGCTTTCACCGTGCTGGGGAGCGGGAATAGCTTGCCCTTGAGCAGGCAGTCTATGCGAGATTTCGCCGGTTAGATACCTGGCATCTCTCAGCTTTCGCACATCTTCTTCCGTAATGGAGGAAGGCATCCACCGGCCCTGAAGGTCGGAGCCGGACATTGTCAAAAGTCCAAAGCACCTTAAACTAGAGCTTTGGGTGTTGGAACTCGAAGCGAGGGGCAGATTTGATTGGTTTGAGAAGAAGGGAGCCAGTCCTTGGTTCCTTTATAAAGGAGGTGAATACCAAGAGCCCTCCTCGTAACCGTTTGAGACTCGCTTTCAATTAGGGAGTCATACCTAAATCATGGTTGGGTTACCCACGCCTGTATTGATGAGAATCCCGGAATAAGGGGACACGATCTCTGCTTTGACAAGACGTGCCAGGGAAACCGCCTCGCTAAACGCGCTGAGGTGGGACAGTAAAACAATTCGAATGAAGGCCTGGCCGTGATGTCATGCTATGGAATACGTCAGCAGATCCGATTGATGCAGATATTATTCTCTCTACGGTGGAATGTGGAACTTATTTTGCAGAGCCAGACATTACCTTGGTGTTCAACATCTTCTATGGAATATTCGGAGGAGGAACCCGCCTTGCAATGCCGAAGACAACTTGCGCGCCGGACTCGTCGTCATTGAAGCCTGGTTCAGGGGCTACTGAGGGAGTCCCCGATTAGGGGGTGTCCGGATGGCCAGACTAAGTCCTTTGGCCGAACTCCCGGACTATGAAGATACAAGATTGCAAAAGATACATGCATGCCCTAATGACTGCATCCTCTACCGCGGTGAGTACGAGGATTTGAATGCTTGCCCGGTATGCGGTGCATTGCATTATAAGATTAGTCGCGATGACCCTGGTGATGTCAAGGGTGAGCGCCCCAGGAAGAAGATTCCTGCCAAGGTGATGTGGTATGCTCCTATAATACCACGGTTTAAACGTTTGTTCCAAAACAAAGAGCATGTGAAGGCGATGCGGTGGCACGCAGAAGACCGTAAGAAAGACGGAAAGTTGAGAGCACCCGCTGACGATTCGCAGTGGAGAAAAATTGAGAGAAAGTACTGGGAGGAGTTTGCAGGTGACCCAAGGAATGTATTGTTTGGTCTAAGCGCAGATGGCATTAATCCTTTTGGGGAGCAGAGCAGCAACCATAGCATGTGGCCTGTGACTCTATGTTTGTATAACCTTCCTCCTTGGTTGTGCATGAAGCGGAAGTTCATTGTGATGCCAGTGCTCATCCAAGGCCCTAAGCAACCCGACAACGACATTGATGTGTACCTAAGGCCATTAGTTGAAGAACTCTTATAACTATGGAATGGAACAGGTGTACGTGCATGGGATGAGCACATGGGGGAAGAATTTGACCTAAAGGCGTTGCTGTTCGTGACCATCAATGATTGGCCTGCTCTCAGTAACCTTTCAGGACAGACAAACAAGGGATACCGCGGATGCACGCACTGTTTGGATGATACCGACAGTACATATTTGAATAGTTGTAAGAAGAATGTGTACCTGGGACATCGTCAATTTCTTCCGAGAAGGCATCACATAAGAAAGAAAGGCAAGCATTTCAAAGGTGAGGGGGATCACCGGACGAAGCCTCACCACCGTACTGGTGCTGATGTACATGATATGGTCAAGGATTTGAAGGTAATCTTTGGAAAGGGTCCTGGCGGACAACCTGTTCCGAAGGACGCTGACGGACGCGCACCCATGTGGAAGAAGAAATCTATATTTTGGGACCTGCCATATTGGAAAGACCTAGAGGTCCGCTCCGCAGTCGACGTGATGCAGATGATGAAGAATCTTTGTGTGACCCTTCTTGGCTTTTTGGGCGTGTATGGGAAGACAAAAGATACACCAGAGGCACAGGAGGACCAGCAGCGTATGCATGGAAAAGGCGACATACATCAGGGTCAGGCCAGCTACGCTCTTACCAAAGAAGAGAAGGAAATCTTCTTCGAATGCCTGCTCAGCATGAAGGTACCATCTAGCTTCTCGTCGAATATATAGGGAATAATAAATATGGCAGAGAAAAAGTTCCAGAACCTAAAGTCTCATGACTGCCACGTGATTATGACGCAACTCCTTCCGGTTGCATTGAGGGGGCTTCTACCGGAAAATGTTCGATTGGCCATTGTGAAGCTATGTGCATTCCTCAATGCAATCTCTCAGAAGGTAATCGATCCAGAAATCATACCAAGGTTACAAAATGATTTGGTGCAATGTCTTGTCAGTTTCGAGTTGGTGTTCCCACCATCCTTCTTCAACATCATGACGCACGTCCTAGTTCACCTTTGCGAAGAGATTAACGTATTGGGTCCTGTATTTCTACACAATATGTTCCCCTTTGAAAGGTTCATGGGAGTCTTGAAGAAATATGTTCATAACCATGCTAGGCCAGAAGGAAGCATCTCGAAGGGCCATGAAAATGAGGAGGTCATTGAGTTTTGTATTGACTTTATTCCTAACCTTAAGCCGATTGGTGTTCCTGAATCGCGGCATAAGGGCACACTAGAAGGAAAAGGCACGCTAGGAGGGCATCAAATAATATGTATGGACGGGCATTCTCTCACTGAAGCACACTACACAGTTCTACAGAATTCCGCCTTGGTGGCTCCGTATATGGAGGAACACAAGAATTTTCTACAGTCCAAACACCCAGAAAAGTCTGACGACTGGATTACACGCGAACAAACGAGGACTTCCACCGGTTGGTTGCAGAAACGTGCCCTGAATGATGGCGATATTCAAAATGACCTGTACTCGCAGTCCCAGTTACCATCTTCGAATATAATGACTTTCAAAGGGTACCAGATAAATGGGAATACATTTTACACGATCGCCCAAGATAAGAAGAGCACCAACCAAAACAGTGGTGTCCGCTTTGATGCAACAACCAACACGGGAAAGGAAACATATTATGGTTACATAGAGGACATATGGGAACTTAACTATGGATCAGGTGATTTGAAGGTCCCTTTGTTTCGGTGCAAATGGGTCAATATGACACGAGGCGGGGTAACGGAAGACCCGCAGTACGGAATGACAATAGTGGATCTCAACAATCTTGCGTATGCAGACGAACCATTCGTCCTAGCCAATGATGTGGCGCGGGTTTTTTATGTGAAAGACATGTCTACCAGGCCGAGAAAAAGAAAAGATAAGGAAGCGAATGGATCATACGACGAGCCAAAGCGCCACATAGTTCTTTCAGGAAAAAGAAACATCGTGGGAGTGGATGACAAGACAGACATGTCAGAAGATTATGAAAAGTTTGATGAAATTGCTCCATTCACAGTGAATATTGACCCGAGCATCCAGTTAAATGATGAAGATTTTCCCTGGCTACGGCGCAAAGGGACACACGAGAAGAAAAACTTTCACACCCAAATATCTGGGATGTGATCGGCTTCACTATCATCACTTTCTTCTGTGTTTCACACCCAGGAGGGAATGTCTGAACTAGTTAGGGTAGTTAATTATGTGTTTTGGCATTTGAAACACGAAGAAATTTTATGTGCAAACAAATTCTTTTTCATTCATTTATTGATTTTTTTCCTGCTAAATGACCCTGAAATTGAAAAGCATTTGAAATGAACTCAGAAAAGGTTGAAAGTTGGCATGGTATCATAATTTCATACAAATAGCATGTGCAAAAAAGTAGAGAGAGCTACAGCAAAAACTGGATACACTTCATGTACAAAATGGACAATCTTTTTCGAAGTATTAGGGTTTCCGACGAAAACTGAAATGTTACAAAGGCATTTCATTTTTTAAATAACCTAAGCATTACCAAATTGAATATAATGATAAAACACACTAATATTAAACATAAAAAAAGAATCAAAGAAAAACCTTTTTCCAAAGTTAAGTTATTCACAAACTAGTGATTCACACAAATTTCAAATAATTCAAAATTTAAACTATTCAAATTTGAAAACTACCGGCACTAACAGATCAAGTTTGTAAATTTTTGTACCTAAAGCAAAAGTATTCACAAAGAAACTCTAAATACAGCAAAAACCAACTCAAAAATAAATAAAACAAATAAAAAATCAAAAAAAATTAAGAAAATAAAAAAAGCCCGCCTACTGGGTCAAAGCGGCCTGCATACGACTAGAAACACAACCTTTTGTTGGGCCAGGATGCAGGCCCGCAAAGGCCCAGTAGGCCCACATGGCAGCAATGAATTGGTAGGCCCAGTAGGCCTGCTTAGGAGAGGAGCTCGAGAGAGCTACCGCACTGGGGCTTATAAACCAGTGCGGTAGCCCTTCGACTAGCGAGGTGGGACTAAACTTGCCGCACCGCACTGCGCCAGCGCACCACCTTTAGTACCGGGTGGTGGCACAAACCGGTACTAAAGGGGGGGCCTTTAGTACCGGTTGGAGCTACCACCCGGTACTAAAGGGGGTGCGCTTCCCGCCGCTTGGCCTGGCCAAAACAGACCTTTAGTACCGGTTGGTGGCTCCAACCGGTACTAAAGGTCCATCCTATATATACAACACTTGAAAAAAATTCAGTTTCCCTCTCTGTTATTCCTCCCTCCGTCGCGCCGCCCTGCCCCGGCCGTCCCCGTCCCCGTCGTCCTCGTCGCCGCGCCCCGCCCCACCCCGTCGTCGCCGCCCCGTCCCGTCGCCCCGGCCGCCCCGCCCCGTCGTCGCCGCCCCGTCCCGTCGCCCCGTCGTCGCCGCCCCGTCCCGTCGCCCCATCGTCGCCGCCCCGTCCCGTCGCCCCTTCATCGTCGGTGAGCTCGCCACGGCCGCCAATGTCCACATACACACACACACAGTACTACACACACACACACACTACACACACACACTACACACATTTGTTTGTTTGTTATAAATTTTTCTGTTTTTTAGTTATAGAAATGTTAGAATTATTCTGTTTTTGAGTTATATAAATATTAGAAATGTTAGTTTTATAGAAATGTTATAAATGTTTTCTGTTTTTTAGTTATAGAAATATTTATAGAAATGTTAGCAATTTTTCTGTTTTTTAGTTATATAAATATTAGAATTGTTATGGAAATGTTAGTTATATAATCATGAAATTTTAGAATTAGTTTTAGTTAGATGAATTAGATTAATGTCAAATTGTTAGAATTTGCATAAAATTTAGAATTTTAGTTATCACAATCCAATCATTTAAAAAATGTTACTTTTTGCGGGCATATAGTATTTGTTCTCGACGATATGCCCGGCCCGCATCCTCGCCGTCGACCCGTTCACGACGACGTCATGCTTCAGGGGACCCATGTCCGGGACTAGGCTCCGCCGGGCTGGCACTGGGAGGTGCTACCTGGAGGGGCGCACCGCTTGGTGAGGAACCCAACCTCGGGTCCCGTCGTCGACCCTGATCTTCTTTGGTGGCATTCGCGTGGGCCACATTCAGTGCAGAGGCAGCCGGCCCCGCCGGAGGTGGTGCGTCGCCGTGTCAGGGAGGAAGATGAGCACGTCCATCGCTACATGGCTGCTATGGACGATGTCAGGTTCTCCACTACTTGGCGGTTCTTTGGGCAGATGACCGGAGATATGATCATGTGATGGTTCCTTCTCTTTGGGTGTGCACCGCCCGCGCCCTAGGAACCGTGAGTGACGCCCTAGATTCTTCTATAGTACTCTATATTTATTAGGTACCTAGCCAGTGATGTATTCGATATATAGTATTCGAGACGATGTATTCGAGATTATATATATTAAGACGATGATGTATTCGAGATTATATATTCGAGAGGATGTATTCGAGATTCAGATTTTCCTTATTGATTAATTGCATCCATGCATTGTAATTTGAATACTAAATTGTTTTATATTTCTTCTGTATTATTAGTAAAGTAAAAGCTATGGCGGACAATACCGGCAGAGAGAGAGAAGAGGAATTGTTCGACATCATACGCAGCCCTCACAGGCTAGATGATCTGAATGAAGCAGATGACGGCTCCCAATATCTTAACAATACCGGAGAGGGTGATGAAAAGATATTCGATCTCGACGACCGGGCTGATGAAGTCATGAACTATGATTATGATTATGACACAGACAATGCTGATCTTCAAATAACAAACACTACCGGCGAGGTATATTTATATAAGCATGCATCATGGTGATCATCACATGTTTTTTTATTGAAGATATATTAACGAATCGATCTTTCTTCTTTCAGCCCTCCGGATCGAGCAAATCTGCTTCTACAGACAGCAAGACAAAGCGAGGCCCGGGCAGATTGTTGAAGGATGGTGTAAAGTACCACATCGAATCCATCAAACCTAGTGGCGAACCCCTCACGCCTAAGAACATTGCGAACAAGTGGACTCGTCAGTGCGGAGTTCTTGTGAAGGACAAACTCCCGATCTCCATTCAAGAATGGAAAGAGCCAAAGACTAAACGTCCAGGTGTTACTTGGGTCGATGGCAGAGCCAAAGAAGACCTGGTGAAATCTCTGATGGAACATTTCACCCTACCAGATCATTTCACTAAAGCAGATGTGGACAAAGTCAAGGCCGCTGCTCTTAAGAAGATGGCAATTGCATTCAACACCCACAAGAAAACTGTATGGGCCAACTACCTCGCTAATGAAAGGAAGACTCCAGATTTCCAGGGAACACTAGAGAAGCAAAGAGAACATTGGGACGATTTCGTGACCTTCCAGGATTCAGAAATATCTAAGGAACGGTCGATGAAAAACAAGGCAAATGCCGCAAGAAAGACGCAGTTCCATAGGCTGGGTCCAGGTGGCTACGCGGTGGCATTGCCTAAGTGGGATAAGTCTGAGCAAGAGATGGAGGATGCAGGGGTCACTCCGGTTACTGGCCCCCAGGTGCAGAACTTGGTTCTATGCGCATGGGGGAGCGTTGGACCCGAATACAGGCATGGTTACGAAGAAGGCAAGTCTAAAAGGAGCCGAACAAAAGATAATTGACGCAATAGAAGAAGCTCGAGCGGGGGTGTTCACGCCCAATAGAGAGAACGACGAGCTTACGCGCGCCCTGGGAAATCCTGAACACCCGGGAAGAACACGAGGCATGGGTGTTATTCCCTGGTATGAGGGCTTTTCGGACTGGAATGACGACTACAGGTCCCGTGCAAGAAAGAAGATGGAGGAGGAGAAGAAGAGGAAGCTGGAGGAGGAGCAGAGGAAGCAGGACGCAGAACGCCTTCAAGGCCTAGAAGCAAGGCACGCGGACCTGGCACTCAAATTCCAGCAGCAGCAGCAGCAGCAGATCGACTCACTTAGCCAGGAAAGGGGGTCTCAGCAGCGGCAGCAGCAAGCGGATGATCGTCCAGCATTGGATAGCACCGTCCCATCCATGCCGAGAAGCAGCGTTGGTTCTGCCCCGGGCGACACACTGCTGGATAAATACCCTGTGGATGACATCATAGAGAACACTAACTGCGAGCTACACTCCAAAATGAAGAACATATCCATGAAGGTGGCGGACGGCGTTGCTTTTCCAGTTACCCCCGAAGCAACCTACCATTGCATCCCGATTCCAGAGGGCTATGCTCGTGTCATGGTTGATGAAGTGGTGGACCCATATTCGGGGCTAACGCTTGACATTCCTGGAGGTGAAGACGAGCGCACACTCGGAGAGGCCATACATCGTATCATCCTATGGAGAAAGGATTGCATAATCTTTCGAAGTCCACCGACACCGCGTCGTCTGCCGACTCCTCGAAGTCCGCCACCGAGTCAGCAGACTCCCGCTCCTCCAAGTCCACGAACGCGTGAGACGACTCCTCCTCGAAGTCCGCCACCTCCTCCAAGTCCCCGAACGCGTGAGCTGACTCCTCCGGTTTCAAGCCCGGCACAGCGTCATGCCACTTCTCCGGTTGCAAGTCCGGCACCGTGTCAGGCCACACCTCCTGCTTCAAGTCCGGCACATCGTCAGGCCACTTCTCCTGGTCCAACTCCACGTCAGCCGTCTCCGCCGTCTCAGCAATCGCAGAAGAGACATCCCGCAGCTTTGGTGCGTAGCGGTACGAGTCGAGGTAGTTCAGGAAGTACAGGCGAAGGCAAGCGATATAAATATGGTCCAAGCCTCGCTCCTCTTCCTCAGAGGCCTTACGACATGACTAAGGAGCAAAACACAGCCATAGTGCAAGCCCAAGTGGACGCCCATTTTGGACCGAAACCGGCACCGCCGCCAAAGGAGAAAGTGCCTGAGAAAGTAATTGACCACTTCATTCGTATGGCTAGAGAACCAGCTCCCAAGCCTGTTGACTCGGACTATGAGCGCCAAATCAGGAAGGCACATCGAGCACGACTACAGAAGGAAGCGAGCTCAAGCTCGAGCCAACAAGCAGCTGGCAAAAAATGCGGGAAAACCGTTCCCCAGTTGGGAGAACAGGCGGCGCAAGCGATCCCCCCGCTTGTTGTGCCAACAACACATGAGAGGAGTAGTACGCGCGCCAAATATTATTGTGGGCAAACCGTTAGCGTTCCCCAGCATGGCGATGTGGTAATAACAGAGGATCATATAATGCAGGCTCAAATGCTCAATATCTCTGTTGGACAACTCCTCGAAATCGAGCCCATGCCTACGCTTAAAGAATCGGAAAAAGCATGGCAATATGTCCGGGGCAAACCTTTGGTCCATCCAGACAAGGTCAAGGACCTCCCAACGAGAATGTATCAATTGCATCAATGGTACATGAACATTACCAAGATTTCCAATCGAGAGTCCCTCATGGTGAATGTCAAGCATGAGCATTATTACCATGAGAAAGCTCTGGCCATTGAGTATCCAGAACTATTTCAGTTATTTAATCAAGACGCACTCGACAAGTCTATCGTCAGTTGCTATTGTCTGTAAGTGATTTCTTTCTGTAACTTAAGTCTCAAGCTAGTTATGTAGTGATAATTTTGATCAATCATTACATGTAATTATCCTCACTATATTCTTTTTCTGTGGTATTATATGCAGGATGAAGATGTATGAAATGAAAAAAGCTGGACGCTATGGCGTTGGGTTCATTGACCCAAATACCATTAATCAGGACATATGGGAGATTGACCATTGTAAAGCTGCTGTAGAGGAAAGCATGCTAGAGTTCTTGAAGCGCCTCAATACCTTCGAAGATATACTACTTCCTTACAACTTCCCGTGAGTCACACTGTCTTGTACTACAAATTCTGTTTTTGCTTACTAGTAGCTAGATGTTAATAATTAAGTGTATACGGTTTACGGTAGTTGATTAATTTTATGCACATGCCCGCTTAATTAAGACATGCAAACGTGTGCGTATGCAGTTGGCACTGGGTCTTGATAGACATTAAAGTTGAGGAAGGAAAAGTTGAATTACTGGACTCACTAACTAAAGAAGATAAAGACTACACCATCGTGAAGGGGATAGTCAACAGGTAATTTCAATCATTATTAACTATTAGTTCCTGATATGAACTATTTAATAACCCCTTTATTAATTTTCTTTGCCGGCGGGCAGGGCATGGGCAAAGTTCATCGCGGTGACTCCAGGAGAATGGCCAAAAAAATTGTTTTGGCATCGACCCAAGGTAAGTAATTAAGTAGTACTAGCTAGCTACCATCTCTTTAATTCTTGTTTCAATATCATTAATTAATTATTATGCTTGATTAATCATTATCTGATTCAATTCCATTCTCGTAAAGGCCCTGAGGCAGGCGAAAGGGAATAATCTGTGTGCATACTACGTTTGCGAGAACATTCGCATGATGACGTGCGAAAGGAGCAGATCTGATAGACAGGACTGGGTACGTTTTTCTCAGAACACTATTCACACCATTATCGATATCTAGTCACACAACTAACACACATGCATATTGATCTCCTTCTTAACAGTTCAGATCGGTGCGGGATAAGCTCCTACCATCGGACCGCATACAAGCACTTCAAGAGGAAATAGCCGGATTTTTGCTCGACCAGGTCATAGATCCGAAAGGAGAATACTATTATCCGCTACCGCCCCCATGAACCACTTGTCATCGTGCTCCGAATGCACCAAGGCAACATGTAGTAGAAATTGTATATGTATATACATGTGTATATGTGTGAATAGTTAATGGTGTTGGCTGTGAGACATTCGATGATATATATATATATATATATATTATATATATATATATATATGTATGCGGTTCTACGTACGAGAAAATCTATTTAATATATATGCATAACGTGTACAATTTGTAGTATCGTGAAATACCAGCAAACAAAAAATAATTAAATGGAAAATAAAGCCAAATTGAGAACACAAAATTAAAGCAAAAATTAAAAAAACACCCAAACATTTAGTACCGATTGGTGTTACCAACCGGTACTAATGCCCTCCACGCAAACGGGCCTGGCTCGTGCCACGTGGTGGCACTTTAGCGCCGGTTCGTGACGAACCGGTACTAAAGGCCGGGGACCTATAGTCCCCACTCTTTAGTGCCGGTTGGCGAACTGGCACTAAAGCCCGTTATGAACCGGCACTAAAGGCCGATTCTGCACTAGTGCCCCCTAGGGCGTGGCCTCCTATCTCTTGGGACCCCTGGACCTCCTCCGACCTCAACTCCAACTCCATATATTCCGTCTCGGGGAGAAACAATCAGGGATAAAGTTTCATCACGTTTTACGACACGGAGCCACCGCCAAGCCCTAATCTCTCTCGGGAGGGCTGATCTGTAGTCCGTTCGGGGCTCCAGAGAGGGGGATTCGTCGCCGTCGTCATCATCAACCATCCTCCATAACAATTTCATGATGCTCACCGCCGTGCGTGAGTAATTCCATCGTAGGCTTGCTGGATGGTGATTGGCTGGATGAGATTTACCATGTAATCAAGTTAGTTTTGTTAGGGTTTGATCCCTAGTATCCACTATGTTCTAAGATTGATGTTGCTATGACTTTGCTATGCTTAATGCTTGTCACTAGGGCCCGAGTGCCATGATTTCAGATCTGAACCTATTATGTTTTCATGAAAATATGTGTGTTCTTGATCCTATCTTGCAAGTCTATAGTCACCTATTATGTGTTATGATCCGACAACCCCAATGTGACAATAATCGGGATACTTCTCGGTGATGACCGTAGTTTGAGGAGTTCATGTATTCACTATGTGTTAATGCTTTTGTCTGGTTCTATATTAAAAGGAGGCCTTAATATCCCTTAGTTTCCGCTAGGACCCCGCTGCCATGGGAGGGTAGGACAAAAGATGTCATGCAAGTTCTTTTCCATAAGAACATATGACTATTTACGGAATACATGCCTACATTACATTGATGAATTGGAGCTAGTTCTATATCACCCTATGTTATAACTATTGCATGAGGAATCGCATCCGACATAATTGGAGCTAGTTCTATATCACCCCCTTCAGTACACCTTCACAGTACAGTTCGGGCTTGCGGTGCTCCTTACCCTCCAGTGGCCCCTCAGTCATCAGCTTCTCCGCATCTAGCTTCCTCCAATGCACTTTCGAACGGGTGAACGCCATGCGCGCACCTTCTATATATACTGATCCCTTGATAGCATCAAGCTGACAATAGGCGCCCACAATCCTCTTCACGAGTCCAAAGTAACTGCTTGGAATTGGCTCCGCAGGCCACAGCCGGACAATCAAGTCCTTCATGGCCAATTCGGCCGCCTGGTGCAGTTCGACCAGCTGCTTTAGCTGATCGATAAAAGGAATCGGATAGTTCGGCGCCAAATACTGCGACCAGAATTCCTCTCCGCAGACTTCCTCTCCTCGGTCCGGTAAAATTGGGAGGCGTCTGATATGCTGCGAGGCAGATCCACAAACGCCCCTGTAAAATCAAGAATTCAGCTTGTCGCTTAGAGTTCTCCTCACTATCACGTAATAATGGCCATAGATACAACAGGCCTTACCAGCCGCAACTTTCCGAGCCTCCTGAATGTCCCGTATAGCACCTCGGGCTTCTTCCCGAGCAACTTCCTCGACTTGGAGAGCTTGGGCGAGTTCGGATTCTTTCCCTACTAGACTCTGCTCCAAGCTCTCGCTTTTCGTCACAGCCTCCTGGAGCTCCCGTTCAGCTGTGATGACCCTGGCCTCGTGTTTTTCATGAAGAGCCTGTTCGGTGCCAGCCTTCTCGTTGGCATCAGCCACAACCTTCTTCAGCGCCTCATATTCGGCACTCGCTCCTAGGGCGTACAACAAAAATACTTTTCAATAGGGACAATTATTCATTCGTGCCCAATGCAAGACAATGTTTAAACATACCTTGCTTCTCCTCTAATTTCTTCTTCACACGGCCAAGTTCTTCCTCGGCCCGTTCCAGGCTCTACTTCAGTTCGGACACTTCCGCATCATGAGCGGCCGTCTTCAACGCAGACGCCTGTTTTCAAACCAAGGGGTATACATCATTAACAAAGGTTCCCACTACAAAAGAGGGTTTGATCCCCTGCCCGGCTCTCTTTTGCCGGATAGTGTATCAGGGGCTAGTTCTCATATCATGATGATTCTTCAAAGGTTCCTTAGAAACCAAACCTCAAAAGTCTTTATAAGGCTAAGACATGACTCATTCAGCCCGCTTTCGGCAGCCTGAATCTTTCCAGCCACCGTACACATGAAGGTCCGATGTTCCTCAACAATAGATGCGTTCTTCAACACCGTCGTTGGACTGCGTGGCAGCTCTGCATAGACAGAGGTTACCTGCGGAGTAGGCAAGTCCCCCCCTGTCGAATGTGGCCGCTCGCCTGATCTTGGAGCCTTAGAGGTATCCAGGACCTCATCCGGCTGAGGGCCGAACTCGAGATCGCCCCCATCGTCAACACACCATGGGGCGGCTGCCCCCATGTGTCCGGCCCCAGGGACATGCCCCCCTGCTCTGGGACACTTTGAGACGACACCTCAGTGTCGCACCTGGGCTTCGGGAAAGGGGCCTCCGGAGGTGTCCCGCTCGCCACAGCATCCGAGCTTAGCGAATCCTCTGATGAGGATAGTTCGGCAGAAGATCTTGCCGGGCAGTATGAGATATTGCGACAATTAAAACTACTGTACCCAGACGGCCCTCGATGCATAGGCGCATTCAGATTTCGGTCACTTACGATTTTTTCAGGGGCTGGGCCCTGGGATTCCACTCCTGGCTGTTATCGGCAGCCGTGGTGAACGCCTCTGGGTGGAAACCTCGCCCCCTTTTGGGCGATTCGGCCTCCAGGGACGGGGAAGCTGCCCGCTTCTTCCCACCTTCAGAGTGAGGCTCATCCTCGTCTGCTTCCTCCTCTTTGTCTTCGGAAGAAGGAGCGTCGTTGGAGTCTTCGGATTTTGCGTTCGAAGCCTCGCGGCGACGGAGGCCACTCCAGGTCTTCTTGACCTGCTTGGAGGCCTCCTTTTTCGGCGCCTCATAAGGCGCGGGGACCAGCACCTTCGTCAGAAGAGGTCCGGTCGGTTCCTCCCGCAGCGGAGCCGGACAATGCGTTCGCTCCACCTTCTTTATCCATCCCTGAAGTCATGAAACACGATTAAAATGACTCCCTCGTGACATGCCAACCAAAGAATGCAGGGACAGAGCATGGTTGTAACTTACCGGGCTTGCAGAACGAGATAATTGGTGCCCGCGGTCCTCGGCGGGGCCCATCCATGATTTGCCGAACTTAAAGAGCACCTTCCAGATATCCTCGTGGGAGGAATCATAGAGCTCCCGAACGATTTGGTGCTCGGTTGGGTCGAACTCCCACAAAGTACAGGCTCGGCGCTGGCAAGGGAGAACCAGGCGGACTAGCATCACCTGGACTACATCAACGAGTTTGACGTCCTTGTCGACCATGCTCTAAACGCGCGTCTGGAGCAGTGACATCTCGTCGGACGTTGACCAGTTCGGGCCCTTCTTGGGCCAGGACGTGAGCCGCAGTGGGGCTCCGGATCTGAATTCAGGAGCTGCAGCCCACTTTTTGCTGCGCGGTTCGGTGATATAGAACCACTGCTGCTGCAACTCCTTGACGGAGTCGTTGAAGGCACCCTTCGGCCAAACGACCTTGGGCATCTTGCTCACCATGGCGCCGCTGCACTCGGCGTGTTCGCCGCTCACCACCTTGGGCTTCACATTGAAAATCTTCAGCCACAGGCCGAAGTGAGGCGAGATCTGGAGAAAGGCCTCGCACACAACGATGAACTCGAGATATAAAGGAAGGAGTTGGGGGAAAGATCATGAAATTCAATCCCATAGTAATACATGACTCCACTGACGAATGGGTGGAGGGGAAACCCGAGCCCGCAAACAAAATGGGGAAGGAACATGACTCTCTCGTAAGGCTCCGGAGTAGGGACAACCTGTCCCGCTGATGGGAGACGATGGCCAATCTTCTTGGACGGATACCCAACTTCGCGGAGCTTCGTAATATCCTTCTTCCAAATCTGGACATCTTTGGAAAACCTCTCTTCAATGGAAAAGAAAAAGTGCTCGGGCGTTAGGGCTCGAACAGAGGGGAGTGATCTAGCAGAAGGAGAAGGCGTGGGTAAAGAGGAAGAAACCTTGTCTCTTTATAGAGATGGTAAAAGCTTTTTGCGCCTCCCCACTTGCCTAGTGGAACACGCTCACCTCCCACTCGCCGCGATTCGCGGTGCGATTAGATTACCCATACCCGTATTGACAAGAATCCCGTAATAAGGGGACACGATCTATGCTTCGACAAGACGTGTCAAGGAAATCGCCTTGCAATATGCACTATGGTTGGTTGAAGGAAAACGGTTCGAATAAAGACCTGACCGTAATGACATATCACGTCGTCTAAAAAATAAGTTGTTACCTGAAGTATCATTCTCTCTACGGTGGTATGTGAAGGTTATTTTGGAGATCCGGACACGGTCTACGTGTTCAATAATAACCTTGGAATATTCGGAAGGAGGAACCCGCCTTTCAATGCCGAAGACAAGACTGCGCGCCAGACTCATCGTCATTGAAGCCTGGTTCAGGGGCTACTGAGGGAGTCCTGGACTAGGGGGTATCCGGAGAGCCGGACTACATACATCTTTCGTACTATTGAAGCATGGAGATACAAGACTCAAGACTCGGGTCCGTGTTCGGATGGGACTCTCCTTTGCGTGGAAGACAAGCTTGGCAATCCGGATATTATATTTCCTTCCTTGTAACCGACTCCATGTAAACCCGAGCCCTCTCTGGTGTCTATATAAACCGGAGAGGATGGTCCTTAGAAGGCCGATCACAATTACAATCATACCAACATAGGCTAGCTTCTAGGGTTTAGCCTCTAAGATCTCGTGGTAGATCTACTCTTGTACTACTCATATCTTCAATATTAATCAAGCAGGAAGTAGGGTTTTACCTCCATCGAGAGGGCCCGAACCTGGGTAAACATTGTGTCCCTTGCTTCCTATTACCATCAGCCTAGGACGCACAGATCGGGACCCCCTACCCGAGATCCGCCGGTTTTGACACCGACACCCGGTACAAGGAGGACCCAGTAACAAAGGAGCTTACCACGGATCCGAAGACCAGGGCGCTTGAGCTTGTTCTGGTAAGGAACACACCCCCGTGTAATTAGCTCCATATGGTTGCATTCTAATTAGTCCCCAACATTTCTAAATGGTTCACGTTCCTTCCACAGGACACTGAAAGAAGTAGTTCGGGGTCGTCTTAGAGCTCCCCTTTCGACACCCCTTTATATAGGGCGTTGAACGTAATGAAAAACAAGGATAAGCTCAGTAAGCCGTCGTCAGCTGGTCGTGTGGCCGGCAAAGGCTTGTCCACAAAATGGTCATCATACTATACCGCTGGTGGGCGAAAGGAGAAAAAGACCAGCTCGGAAAGCCAGTCGCGCGAGGTTAAAGCACTCAAGGCACAAGTGGCGCGGATTCCGGAGATTATCCAAGAGCAAGTGCAACAACAACTGGGAACGACACACACTGCCATGGTGCCTACGTTGATTCAGGGGCTGACGACGTGGATTGCGGGCGGCCAACAGGGGCCTCCCCCGGTTCCCAGCTTCACGGCTAACAACTCGCCCAACGCGCAGGCGGCGCCATTGTTGTCTCCGGTGGAGGCGGTATTTGTGTCTCCGGCGACGGCACGGGCATTGGAGCTTAATGCACCCGGGTGTACGCCGGCCGGCACCTTGCCAGTCAGCGGCCCCTCCGTCAATTGCACGCCCGCCGTTGGCGATACCTCAACATTAGCCGAGATCGACGGCATCACGGTAACTAAGCCTCTTGGCCGATGACTTCATCTCCTTGCCTTTAACTGGGCATCCCTGACGCCCTACATGTTGTCGCAGGGCGCCGTCGATGTTCCTTGCACTCTCCTGCACTTCATGGGCGACGAGTTGGTTGATGTCGCTAAGGGCAGAATTGTTCAACCGGGCAACCCCGGGTTCCACGGTAATCCGATGCCACCCACAGTGTATAGGGTTGAACTGGTTAGGGTGCTGCCAGGCTGCGACGAGTTGTTACCTCCGATTTGACCTGCTAGGGCCGACGAAGATGATGAGATGACCCTCAGCGCCTGCGTAAGCTGGCCCCTGCTTTGGCCGAAGAGCTAGGTTCGTTTGGGGGCGGGGGACAACACCCCACAGACAAGACAGCCAGTCGTGCCGGCACCAAGCCATGGCTAGAACGCCGCAACGCTACCGGACATGCTAGACATCCTTATGCCACAGGATCCGGACATGCAGATGGAACAAGATCCGGACGACGCCGAGAACAACAACGGTACATTTACCAACGTCGATAAGTACTTTGCCGAACATGGGTACGGTGACGAGTTCTGCGGGCCTCCTTCTCAAGAACCCAACCAAGACGACCTGGATCTAGCTGGTACCGCGGAGAAACCTAATTGCAATAGGCGTCATCTGGCGTTCAGTTCTCAGGAGACCCCTCCAGCTGCCGCCTTCACCGAGCCTCAGATAGCCGAGGTGGAAAGTATTATCGGCCCGAACACGCTCAAGAAGGCGGTCTGTGAGCACAACTCGATCCCATTACAGCAGATCAAGAAGAAGGGACGAAAACGAAAGATTAACAAGGGCGCCGGTGCGAGCCAGCCGGCACCGAGTACGAACCGTGCTCAGGACGGGCCACCTTCACCTAAGGATATCTCGAGGAGGATGCATGTGGCGGGTAGGGCGATGCTACCGACAAATATGCTCAATGCTGCAACCGGTGCTATGCGGAGTCTGCATGACAGTGTTCTTTCTTTGGATAAGCGGTGTGTCTCCCAGAATGATGTGGCATACCCAGTTTTCGTGGCCAAGGTGCTAGAGGCCAAGGGCTTTGTGGATGGCGCCATCGGGGGTACAATCGTCCTGCGGTTTGATGACATCTTTGCTATGTTTAACCTTCATCCGCTGCACTACACTTTCGTTCGGCTGTTTTCGCTGAGTATGGAGATGCAGATCATTCGAGACAAGAACCCGGACATCGTGATAGTCCACCCCTTCTACATGCGTGCCAAGATCTTGTGCAGCGGTGGGGACCGGCAAGTCACGAGTTCACACCTCGAAGGCGTCATTCTGGCAAACCCAGATAAGGATAACTTCCTCGTGCCTTACTTTCCCGAGTAAGTTATCCCCTCACCACCCCGTAACATATGATTTCTTAGATTTTGATCATTCTTTTTTTTCTAACATTCCGTGTTCTGTGCAGTGACACACATTGCACACTCATCCTCTTAAGCCCGAAATATTCCATGGCCGCGTATTTAATATCGGACCGTGACTCCAAGATAGACTACACAAATATCAAGAAAGTTCTTGATGATCCTATCCCCGGCTACACCATATCTGGAGGCACCTTTAAGAGGCCAGTTCGTAGGTACGGCAGGCACGTGTTCACCCACAATACGATGTTCCCCTGCGTCAAGCAGCCGCCTGGCGGTCAGAAGGATGCCTACTACACCCTCCATCACATGTGGGCGATCGTACGGGACCATAATCACCTTCTGCTACCAAATAATCTCAAAGATTGGGCCGCAAGCTTGGTGGCAATCCAGGACGCAGACCTCCGACAAGAACTTTTTCGCATCCAGTCGGAGTTTGCAGAAATCATGCATCAAGATGTCCTTCGTACCTTGGGGCAATTCTACCTCAGAGATCAACCGTCCAACAGTGAGATAGACACAATGCTACAAATGCAGGCTAACAACGCCCACGACTTCATGACCATCACAAAAGACGGTGGCTTCATCCACGCTCCGGTCCCACAAGTCGAGTCGAAAGTGGTGATGCTATTTGTAGTTCTGAAACATCGATTAGCTGATGTTATAATTAAACTTTAATGAACTTGTATGTCTCTTTGGTTTGGACAGTCATTCAACTTAGATGTAATCTATGCTATTTATTAGTAGGACCATGAATCATGCTATTAATGTCTTGTTTTTCTCTTCCGATCCTTTTGTTGCATACTTATATATTGCTTATGTATTGTCTATTGTTTGGCTTGTGCATAGAGATGCCGTCGTATGTCGTGTACAAGGGTAAGGTTCCCGGAGTCTACAACGACTAGGAGGAGTGTCGGAGATAGGTCCACCATTTCAGCGGTAACAGTTACAAAGGGTACACCACTAGGGCGGAGGCGAAATCTAGATACGCGCGCTATCTAGCGGGAGAGAGGAGGGAGCGTTGGAGGAACCGGATGAAGACCAGTTTCATCACGATGATGCTCATCGTGATGACCGCATCTCTCTCCTATGTGATGGTAGTTTAGATGATCGATATCGAATTGTAATGTGAAGACAAACTCGCTACTCGTGGTCTCGAGACTTGTAATGTTCTATCTTTGTTTGGTCTTTCGAATTCGGAGACTAATATGATGAATTGTATTCGGAGACTAATCTTCTATTTTATTCGATGAATCTACTGTTGCTGTGTGGTGCTGTCTATATTCTGTCCAATAATATATTTTGTAACCTGTGCAAATATCAGAAAAGAAAAAAATCCCTAATATTCATACTAATGTCGCACCACTCAGCACTCTAATGGCGCACTGTAGAAAGGATACTAATGGCGCATCACCCCAAAGTGCGCCACTAGTATGCCAAAGCACATGGGTAAATATGGCCCCCTAGGAGGCATACTAATAGTGCATGTTGGTCTATACTAATGGCGCACGGTGTGGTGCGCCATTAGTATACCAGATACTAATGGCGCACTAGTGGTGCACCATTAGTAAAAACTACTAGTGGCGTGGTACTAGTGGGGCACCAGTATTGCAGGATTAGTAGACAAAACTGGTGCGCCACTAGTAGGCTTTTTCCTATTAGTGGCATATCGATCAATGTGTTCCGTAAAGAAGGAGCTGGGAGGCCAACACACACCGTGGGTGAACGACCTAAAGTGAAAAGAAGAATTTGCGCGATGGAGCTAGAGAATGCTAAGGGAGGGTGAGAGGGATGCGGGCGTGTGCATGCACAAGAGAAAGTTAGCACTAACTACAAAGATAAGAGGATTGTGTGGGTGTAAAAGACGAATAGAGATCATACTTCGTTATAAAAAGCGTATTCAGATATTAGTAGAATTTATCATAGTGTTTTAAACCGACGCATGTGTGAATATATATAAAGGTGATACACATGGTGTGGTTATGAACATGCTATACTACATATAATATATTTTATCTCTACTTTTATAACAAAAGCGGAGTTGTTGATGATGGTGTGCCTGCCATCCTGCAATATAGGTCGTATGATTTATATCTGATGGATAGGAAGGAAACTATGGCAATTTTTAAAAAAGATACCCGCACCCCTCTCCATAGTGGAAATTTAGGCCTCCCCTTGATCATGTTGATGTTCTGTGGAATGCATGAGCATCTTGCTAGTACTACGTATAATATATGGAACATTGATTATAATTTGGGCTAATGTGTGGCTTTTGCAGATCAGGTCTAAAAACTTGTCACAATGTAGGGGGCGGCCGGGGCACTATACTTTGTTTGATAAACACGGTGTACATATGGAACATGGTTTATATTATGAATATATAGTTAATACATCAAATGTACTATTATTTATAATCAAGATCAAGTGTATTCAGAAAATAGAATTCGAGTTCATGTAGTACACATAGTTCATATCTATCTCTATAGTAATCATGTGGTGTGTTATTAAGGTAATACACGAATGTTGGTTGAAGTTGGCAACAATCATGATTGTAGATTCTTATTGAAATAGAGAAACAAATTCAAATTCGGTTCGAATTGCAGCGGCAGTATAGACATTTGGAATGCACTAAAATGTTGGTATGAGTAGGTTACATGCATTATACAGCAAGCGAAAAAAGTTAATTGGACATAACATGGATTCATACTCCCTCCTTCCATCTATATAGGGCGTAATGCGTTTTTTAAGATCGCCTTTGACTATTGAGAAGATTAATAGTACATGGGATGCACAATGTGAAAATTATATAATTGAAAGCTCCTTGGTGTGCTTTGTGTAAGTTGCTTGTCATATATTATTGCTCTAATATTTGGTCTAAGCTAGCATCGAAGAACACATTAGGCCCTATTTAGATGGAAGGAGGGAGTAGCTTTGAATAGCATTTGTATAGTAAAATGGGGCAAGACTCTCTCTTTGTGTGGTGCCAATAGTTTTATTTTTTTCGTTTTCGTTTTGGTTGAGGGAAGTGCGAATTTATTTTGTACGTATAAGTACAATATTACACGTTAGGCTTGTCCCTAAAATTCAACCCGCGCCTTGTTATATCCCGAAAATTCAGACATCATGCTCCCGAAACTGGCACCTTCACAACCCGCGCCTGGCTATCCCGAAATTACAACGCGCGCGAAAACTCCCTCCAGCTGCCAAATCCCAACACGTGAAATCCCCCTTCTAACCCTGAGATGAGAGGGCCGCTAGTTCAAATCAGTGGGGGTACTTCTGTAACACACCTTACATTTTGGACAAGCGCGTCCCTAAGTCATGGTTCACCCCCTTCCATTGTCTCCTTTTCGCCAATCAAAATCCCAGGCCGTGAAACTCCACCCTCTTCACCTCTACCCAGCTGGAGCCACTTCCCCGACGACGTCGTCCACCGCAACAGCTCGACGTCCCACCTCCACCTCCCCGTATGAGGATCCGTCATCCATCTCGTCGTCCTGCCGGTTTAGCCGCCCCGTCCTCCACCTCCAAGGAGCTGCTCCGACGATCGCCTCGTCTATCGCGACAACTCCATCCCCACAGCGCCGCCTTAACCTTATCCTCACCGACTCCACGGACGAAGCCGAGGCCTACTCGGCGCCACCAAAGAGGTTGTACACTCATCGCATCGCATTTTCACCTTAACTTGACCTCCCGGCACCGACGGTGCTCCATCCCTCACCCCCATGGAGCGGCTACCTTGAAGCCGGCGCCGCGGGTGACATCTTCACGGTGGCTCTCCCCTAGTGTGAGGCCCCTTCGATGGTAGCGTCCATACCAGCCGGATCTGCTGCTGCTGCTCCTGCTCCCGCTCGATCGCTCGCTCGCCCAGCTGTTGCTGCTCTAGATCTCGCTCGCTCGCTCGCACTGTTGCTACTGCTCCCCCCCCCTCGCTCGTGCTGCTGCTCAACTCCTATTTAGCTACACTTCAGTCGACTGAATCGACTTTTGGGTCAATCGATTTTCAGGGGGTGGGGGGGCTTGCCGGAGTTAAGGAAGAACCACCCGCAACAGGGACGGGGAGTCGCCAGAGAGGTACCCCACTATCTATCTTATGGTTCAGGGTGGGGGCGGGGGGCCTAGATGGCCGGGGTAGCGGTGGACCGGCAGTGACGAGTTGTTTCGGGGCGGCGAGGTGGCGGTGGGGCCGGCAGTTCGGCCGGTGGTGGCTGGCGGCTCAGGGGGGGTGAAGGTTGAAGATAAACTTTAGGCCCTCCCTAAACTACATGTCAAGTGCCTCTCTGCTACCATTGTTTTCAGTTTCGACAATAACATTCAGATTCCACAGTAAATTTTAGTTTCGACAGTTAAGTTCAGAGTCAACAGTTTTTACCTCATCTGTTGTAGTCAGGTGGTTTTTGGTGATGTAAATTTTACATCTATTTTAAATCATCTATTGGAGATGCTATTAGAATCCCACTTGAGATTGATGATGTTTGTCTTGTGCTGCTTTAGCCTTCATGTCTTACGTCTCACCGGGGCTGCTCCAACGACAAAACGATCCATCACAATAGAGCAGTGCCCTGAACATCGTCTACAGATTCCTCAGATCTTCCTCCACACCTCCAACATCCACCTCTGCCTCAACTGCTTCAGCGACCAACCCAATGATGTTGAGGTTGACACGGCTACGGCAAAGAGGTTGTACACTTGTTGCATCACTTATTACTATACATTCATGTCGATCCATTAGGGCTATTTTGGTTCAACAGAAAAACATAGCAATATGAAATTTTCCAATGGCACTCTACTATTCAATTATTCCTGCATTTTGTTGAAAGGAATGAAGCAAAACATCCACCTAGACCTACTTTTGAAAATCCTATGCATGAAAACAATACCAAGTGCATTAGTGGCAGAGTAACATTCTAATATCTCGTTCACCTAGGGTATGCCTATATTGTTCATCTTGGGTGGAAAACAAATAGTAAAGCAATCATCATCTGTCTTTTTACTAAATTATAGCAATCATCAGCCTGCTATCATGATTTTTGGATCCATCCACTGGTTGTTACCATCACTCTAAATTTCTGCATGCTCCCCTTACATAATCTCATCATTTTTTTCATATACATGTCAGATATTGTACACAGTCAACTGACCATGTAGAGAAAAAGAGGAGAGTTTTGCGCGGCAATACAATCTCATGCAGACATCGCTCCATGGTGGGTTCAATGGCAAACCCTTCCCACCCCTCTCCCGATTGTAATCCAGAGGAAGATATCTGTTCTAAGGCGGATTCATACGCTGCTGACCACTCCCATTTTGCCGCCCAAGGTGTTTGATCTACCTTGGCATGATGATGTTAGTCATATCATGCATATGTTGCCTTGGAGTGCCTACTTTTGACATCATATATGTCATCTGCTTCATTTAGACATGTTCTGTAATGCCACCTGTTTAGTTTCTATATCATATATGGGAATTATGCAGTCTCATGTCTTTTAGCTAGCCATAATATATGTGAAATGTGCAATGCCAAACTGTTTAGCTAGGCATCATATATTTGAATGATATCTTGCCCATCCTTTTCATCATTACATTTCCATTTGTTGATAATGTTTGTACATTAAACTCCTCTTCCTGTGAATCAACCATTTGGGTTGGAGATGGAAAAATCTGGAGTGAAAACAAGGCCTTCAGAGAAAGCAGTGCTACCTGTCGAAGCAGATCTCTTGTTGGGTCCCGATAGATCCTCAAAGATGGATTCAGAGACAGATGACCAGTCCTATTCTCCCACTGAGGTGTATGCTCTAACTTGGCATAGTTATACTGCTCATATCATGCATATGGTGTCTTGCATTGCATAGTTTAGACACCATATACACAATATTCAACACCATGTTCTTAGTTCAGACATCATATCGAATGCCCTTTGTTTAGCATATAAATCACATATGTGAATTAAATGATGCGATCTTGATTACTTAGATAACATGTAGGTGAATTATGTCATGTGATCCTGTTTAGTTATTCATCATATCTTTGAATTATGTTATGCTATGCTATCCAGTTTAGATAGACATCATATATGTGAAATTATGTCATGCTATCCGTTTTAGTTAAACAATATACATGTAAACTATTTCATGCCCTCTTTTCTCCACACTATCTATTGCATCTGTCTCTCACACAATGTTTGTACATTCAACTATGTTTCCTGTTTATCAGCGATTTGAATTGGAGCGGGTGATTCCAGTATCTAGCGGACTAAAAACATGGTCTTCAAATAAAATAGTGCTACCTCTTGGTGGAGATAGTACCCTGGTTGTACATGCACGAGAACCAGCCCTACCACACATAACCCAATCTCTCACAGATTGTACCCCTACTGCGATGGACAGAGAACCAGCTTCACCCAATCTAACCCCAACCCTAGAAGATAGTAACCCAGTTCCAATTGACACATCACCATCTCCACCACAGAGCTCCCAAACAAGAGCAGTTAGTAAGGAAGCTCCAGGGCCCAAAGGCCCAGTACTACCATGGCGAACCCCAACTCCACCAGTTAGTACACCTATTCCTATGGAGGAAGCACAACTAGCTAGTCGTAGTTTAGCATCTATCGCATTTGATGTTGTTAAATCGTATGTGCGTATCTTCCCATCTTGGAAATATTATACTGAAGATGAAGGAAAATGCTAGTTGTAGGTGTTTGTCCAGGAGTTATGTGTAAGTAATGTTATTCATGGCAATTATTTTGCTTTGTCCCATACATCCTACCTCCATGATGGTTATAATACAGCAATTTTTTTCCCATTTTTCTCTATAGAGAAGGACCAATTTGGAAAGTCAGGATGAGGTAACATGTGCTAATACCTCTGCTATCTTCGAGAATGCTTGGTGGCAGTATCAGAATTACCTGAAGAAAACGTACTTCACTGGCAAAGAAACTCATAAAATTCCCTTATGTTCTCCTGAGACACATTTACTGGACGATGACTGGGAATGCCTTGTTCTGTAGTGGTCCCGAACCAAGAATTTGGTAAGGTCTACGAGCTCATTTTCTATTTTTAAGTACTATATTCTTGCGTCTTACTGTACTCTGTTCATGTAGAACAAGTGCCTAAACCTGAAGAACAACTATTCTAATTTAAGATTCCATTGCTATCATAGTTCAAAAAAGCGCTAGGCGTTAATTGTGCATTTTGCCACCGCCTTGCGCTTTACTGACCAAAGCGCATGCTTATGCGTAGTTATGCATAGATTAAGTGTAGTTTTGCGCAATGCGTTTTGCCAACGCCGAGAGCCTAGGCGCGCTTAAGTGCTCGCTTAGGCGCGCCTTTTTTAACTATGATTGCTATCGTGCATACTGCTTTGCTCTTGTATCACTGTATTTACTCATACAAACTTATTTTTAAATTGAAGGAACCAATCGAAACTCCAATGGCACAGCAGGTATGTTCACGCATGTTTCTTTAACAGGTTTGCTCTTATCAATAGCTCTGTTGATTTCAATTTCAATTGTGTATACAGTTGACTTCTCATATCATGCACATTACTAGCATCACAACAGAGCCAATAGTGTTGTTGTACATGTAGGCCCGTGGTACCCATCTGAAATCTTGTTGTGCTGTGTTGTTTCCCACGCTTTGTATTCTTTCACTGCTGTTTGTCTTGAACTGATATGATTTGAACCGTGTCTCTATTTTGATTTGGCAAGACAATGCAGTGACCATAGGACATAGATATATGTTTGTTTGATGCTTTTATTATGTCCACCTTACTAATGAACTGGTTCACCGAAATGAGTTTCACATACTAGTACATGCTAAACATGTTATGTGTCTGCTTGTTTCTTCTTTTAGAATGCTGACAGAATATTGGGGAAGAGTGCCTTATTAAGCAATTGTAAAGGAAGTAATGCGGATAAGGTTTAGGATAGTGACACATCCTTGTTGGTCTCCAACAAAGCTGATAAAAAAGCTAAGGAAGACTATCTCGAAGACAGTGAGACAACCCCAAAGTCCTATCTTGGTTTAGTGTTCGAGTTACTGGCTACTACCTCTTGCACAAGCTATTCAAACTCACTGTCTGAATTAGTTCGGTTTCTTGAGTCTCAACTACAAGCTGAAAGACATCGATCAGCTGTGCTATGACAAGAAGCAGAAGGACTGCGGAAGTCCTTGGAGGATTCATATGCATACTTTCTGGTGCAACAGCAAGCGTTGGAGGATTTTAGTGCTGAATAGGACAAAGATAATAAGCTTGCTAAGCTTATTGTCAGCATGGTGGATACCCAAGATAAAGCTTCTTGAGCTGTTCTGAAGTTGTTTCAGTTATGCTCTTGTTTTGCTGTTGCGTTATTTGCGCCGGTGGCCAATTTTGACGGCCAGTGTATGTAATATGCTGCTTTGCTCCCTATATTTGCACTGGTGGCGAACTTTGATGCCCAGTGGATGTAATATGTGTAATAGCGGTAATAGGCTAGCGTTAATTGCTTTCTTATTTATTTCCTTATTGTCTTGTTTAGTTGTTTGCTTGTAGTCACTGTAGTTATTTTTCTGTGTTTTTCTAGTGGCCACAATAACCTATTTTTGGTAACTAGGCCAAAATAATCATGGCAACACATGAACTGTTGTAACCATGGGCCTCTTGCGGGCCGTATGATCTATGGGCCTTCTACGGGCCGTAGGATCCATTGGCCTTCTACATGGTCCGTAGGATCCATGGGCCTTCTACGGGCCGTAGGAACCATGGGCCTTCTACGGGACGTACGATCCATGGGCCTTCTACCGGACGTACGATCCATGGGCCTTTACGGGTCGTAGGATCCATGGGCCTTCTACGGAGCGTATCATCATTTCACCAATCATGTGTCGTACTATTCATGGACCATAACGGGCCGTTAATAGGTCGTATTTGATAACTTTATGAAAACAGCCCAATAGGTTTTTTTACATGAAAATGGCCCAACGTATGAACGGGCCGACTGTAACCACATGCTGAATTTGGCCCGCAAGCAGAAAATGATAGTAACGGGCCGTAAGTAACCGAATGCTGGAAATAAGCCCAATAATAAATGGGCCCTGAGAAGGCCGAAAGATAACTTGGGCTGGAAACGGCCCAATGGAATAATGGGCCGTTAACAGGTATAAAGTGATATATTGTTCATTACGGGCCAGTTTCACCACGGGCCGTTAATGGGCCAAGAATTAAAAAGGGCCTCATATGGGCCGAGAGACGTCATGGGCCATACATGGGCCAGAAGTTAAAATGGGCTGGAATCATATTAGATCGCCCAGATGACGCTACTGGGCCTAATTCAGATAGGGCGTAACGGGCCTTGGGTTAGCAAGCTATAAATGGGCTATGTGTGAATAGGC
This sequence comes from Triticum aestivum, assembly GCF_018294505.1. Classification (NCBI taxonomy): domain Eukaryota; kingdom Viridiplantae; phylum Streptophyta; class Magnoliopsida; order Poales; family Poaceae; genus Triticum; species Triticum aestivum. The sequence goes on from NC_057810.1 coordinate 114,340,021, forward strand.
CATTAATAGGCTTTCCATGGGCCAGCCCGCCACATTTTGACCAAGTCAAACAGGCCGTCCTCTTCATAGGAATGGGCCTCTGTTGGGCCGTGCCACGTGTTGACGTATCATAGGCGCCTTCTTTCCAATGAGTGGATAACATCTGTCCCAACGGTGAGCCGACACATGTTTCCTCCAGCCAATGATGACTTTACACGTGGAAAATCCCCATTGGTCGGGGCTGTTAACGGGTTATCGGATCCAAAACCGAACCTGATAGCTTAACGGCATTCCGTTACGGTGGATGTCATGTGTTGGTCACCCTTGACGAAAGCACTTTTGTGATGCGTGATTTATCATCATGGAAGTGGACACTTCCATGATGATAATTTGGGTAATGTCATGGAACACTTCTACGACAGCACAGGTATGACTATCTTGATTCTGTCGTAAAATCGTCATGGATGTACATGCATGACAAAAAACGCGACCTACTGTAACAAACATGTATCATCATGGAAGTGTTTTTTTTTGTAGTGACTCTTCTGGCCCAAATCTTTTACTTCGGGGGCTTCTTTTGGTCCATAAAAAATCATCAAAAATTGGCACGTCAATTGGACTTCGTTTGGTATTCCTTTTCTGTAAAACTCAAAACCAAGGAAAAAACAGAGACTGGCACTGGGCTCTAGGTTAATAGGTTAGTCCCAAAATTCATATAAAATAGCATATAAATGCATATAAAACATGCTAGATGGATAATATAATAGCATGGAACAATAAAAAATTATAGATACGTTGGAGACGTATCAAGTGCTTCTACTACAAAGGGATTGGTCACTGGAAGCGGAAATGCCCCAAGTATTTAGCGGATAATAAGGATGGCAAAGTGAAAGGTATGTTTGATATACATGTTATTGATGTGTACCTTACTAATGCTCTTAGTAGCGCTTGGGTATTTGATACTGGTTCTATTGCTCATATTTGCAACTTGAAGCACGGGCTACGGAATAAACAAAGATTGGCTAAGGACGAGGTGATGATGCGCGTCAGAAATGGTTCCAAGGTCGATGTGATCGCCATCGGCACGCTACCTCTACATCTACCTTCGGGATTAGTTTTAGACCTGAATAATTATTATTTGGTGCTAGCGTTGAGCATGAACATTATATCTGGATCTTGTTTGATGCGAGACGGTTATTCATTTAATTTAGAAAATAATGGTTGTTATATTTATATGAGTAATATCTTTTATGGTCATGCACCCTTGTTGAGTGGTCTATTTTTGTTGAATATCGATCATGGTGAGACACATGTTCATAATATTGAAGCCAAAAGATGCAAAGTCAATAATGATAGTGCAACTTATTTGTGGCACTGCCGTTTAGATCATGGTGATACACATGTTCATAATATTCATGAAGAAACACCATACCGATGGGCTTTTGGATTCACTTGATTATGAATTACTTGGTGCTTGCGAACCATGCCTCATGGGCAAGATGACTAAAACTCCGTTCTCCGGAACAATGGAACGAGCTACTGACTTATTGGAAATAATACATACCGATGTATGCGGTCCAATGAGTGTTGAGGCTCGTGGTCGGTATCATTACTTTCTTACCTTCACGGATGATTTGAGTAGATATGGGAATATCTACTTAATGAAACATAAGTCTAAAACATTTGAAAGTTCAAAAAATTTCAGAGTGAAGTGGAAAATCATCGTAACAAGAAAATAAAGTTTCTACAATCTGATCGTGGAGGAGAATATTTGAGATACGAGTTTGGTCTTCATTTGAAACAATGTGGAATAGTTTCGCAACTCACGCAACTTGGAACAGCACAGCGTAATGGTGTGCCCGAACGTCGTAACCGTACTTTATTAGATATGGTGAGATCTATGATGTCTCTTATTGATTTACCGCTATCGGTTTGGGGTTATGCTTTATAGACGGCTGCATTCCCGTTAAATAGGGCACCATCAAAATCCATTGAGACAACGCCTTATGAACAGTGGTTTGGCAAGAAACCCAAGTTGTCATTTCTTAAAGTTTGGGGCTGCGATGCTTATGTGAAAAAGCTTCAACCTGATAAGCTCGAACCCAAATCGGAGAAGTGTGTCTTCATAGGGATACCCAAAGGAAACTGTTGGGGGTACACGTTCTATCTGCTACCTCTTGAGCTTTCGTTGGTTTTTCCCTTGAAGAGGGAAGGGTGATCCAGCAAAGTAGCATAATTATTTTCCTCAGTTTTAGACTAAGCTATCAATCTAGTAGGAGACGAAACACAAATCACCTAGTACCAGCACAAACAATCAAGAACCTTGCAACCAACGCGATAAAGGTGTTGTCAATCCCTTCACGGTCACTCACAAAAGTAAGATCCAATAAAGATAGTAAAGTAAATATTTTTGGAATTTTTGTTGTATAGATTGGAAAGTAAAGATTGCAAAATTGTAAACGAGATGTGATATAATGGAAAAGAGATGTAATATAATAGGAAAGAGACCAGGGGGCCATAGGTTTCACTAGTGGCTTCTCTCAAGATAGCATGCATTACTATGGGTGAACAAATTACTGCTGAGCAATTGATAGAAAAGCACATAGTTATGAAGATATCTAAGGCAATGATCATGAACATAGGCATCACGTCCGTGTCAAGTAGACTGAAATGATTCTATATCTACTACTATTACTCCGCACATCGACCGCTATCCAGCATGCATCTAGAGTATTAAGTCCATAAGAACGGAGTAACGCATTAAGCAAGATGACATGATGTAGAGGGATAAACTCAAGCAATATGATATAAACCCCATCTTTTTATCCTCGATGGAAAAAATACAATACGTGCCTTGATTCCCCTACTGTCACTGGGAAAGGACACCGCAAGATTGAACCCAAAGCTAAGCACTTCCCCCATTGCAAGAAAGATCAATCTAGTAGGCCAAACTAAACCCATAATTCGTAGAGACTTGCAAAGATATCAAATCATGCATATAAGAATTCAGAGAAGAACCAGATAATATTCATAGATAATCTTGTTAATAAATCTACAATTCATCGGATCTCGGCAAACACACCGCAAAAGAGTATTACATCGAATAGATCTCCAAGAACATCGAGGATAACTTTGTATTGAGAATCAAAGAGAGAGAAGAAGCCATCTAGCTAACTGTGGACCCGAAGGTGTGTGGTAAACTACTCACGCTTCATCGGAGAGGCAATGGTGTTGATGTAGAAGCCCTCCAAGATCGATTCCCCCTCCGGCAGATCACCGGAAAAGGCCCCAAGATGGGATCTCACGGGTACAGAAGGTTGCGGTGGTGGAAAAGTGGTTTGTGGCTCCCCCTTATGTTTCTAGGGTATAAGAGTACATATAGGCAAAAGAAGTACGTCGGTGGAGCTATGATGGGCACACGAGGGTGGGGGTGCACCTACCCCCCTGGGCACGCCCTCCTGCCTCGTGGATGCCTCGTGGTGTTTCTAACTTCAACTCCAAGTCTTCTGGATTGCATTCGGTCCAAGAAATATCATCGTGAAATTTTCATTCCGTTTGGACTCTGTTTGGTATTCCTTTTGTGCAAAACTCTAAAATAGGCAAAAAACAGAAACTGGCACTGGGCCTCTGTTTAATAAGTTAGCCCCAAAAATAATATAGAAGAGCATAATAAAGCCCATTAAACATCCAAAACAGATAATATAGTAGCATGAAACAATAAAAAATTATAGATATGTTGGAGACATATCAAGCATCCCCAAGCTTAATTTCTGCTCGTCCTCGAGTAGGTAAATGATAGAAACAGAATTTTTGATGTGGAATTCTACCTAGCATATTTATCAATGTAATTTTCTTTATTGTGGCATGAATGTTCAGATCCCAATGATTAAAGACGAATATTTAATATTGACATAAAAATAATAATACTTCAAGCATACTAACAAAGCAATCATTTCTTCTCAAAATAACATGGCCAAAGAAAGCTATCCCTACAAAATCATATAGTCTGGTTATGCTCTATCTTCATCACACAAATTATTTAATCATGCACAACCCCGATGACAGGCCAAGCAATTGTTTCATACTTTTAATGTTCTCAAACTTTTTCAATCTTCACGCCATACATGAGCGTGAGCCATGGCCATAGCTCTATAGGTGGAATAGAATGGTGGTTGGGGAGAAGACAAAAAAGGAGAAGATAGTCTCACATCAACTAGGCATATCAACGGGCTATGGAGATGCCCATCAATAGATATCAATGTGAGTGAGTAGGGATTGCCATGCAACGGATGCACTAGAGTTACAAGTGTATGAAAGATCAAAAAGAAACTAAGTGGGTGTGCATCCAATTTGCTTGCTCACGAAGACCTAGGGCACTTTTGAGAAGCCCATCATTGGAATATACAATCCAAGTTCTATAATGAACAATTCCCACTAGTATGAAAGTGACAACATAAGAGACTCTCTATCATGAAGATCATGGTGCTACTTTAAAGCACAAGCGTGGTAAAAGGATAGTAGCATTTCCCCTTCTCTATTTTTGTCTATTTTGGGGGCCTTTTCTCTATTTTTTATGGCCTCCTTTTTTCTCTTTTTTTTATTTAGTCCGGAGTCTGATCCCGAATTGTGGGGGAATCATAGTCTCCATCATCCTTTCCTCACTGGGACAATGCTCTAATAATGAAGATCATCACACTTTTATTTACTTACAACTCAAGAATTACAACTCAATACTTAGAACAAAATATGACTCTATGTGAATGCCTCCGATGGTATACCGGGATGTGCAATGATTCAAGAGTGACATGTATGAAATATTATGAACGGTGGCTTTTCCACAAATACGATGTCAACTACATGATCATGCAAGGCAATATGATAATGATGAAGCGTGTCATAATAAATGGAACGGTGGAAAGTTGCATGGCAATATTTCTCGGAATGGCTATGGAAATGCCATAATAGGTAGGTATGGTGGCTGTTTTGAGGAAGGTATATGGTTGGTGTATGGTACCGGCGGAAGTTGCGAGGTACTAGAGAGGCTAGCAATGGTGGAAGGGTGAGAGTGCGTATAATCCGTGGACTCAACATTAGTCATAAAGAACTCACATACTTATTGCAAAAATTAATTAGTTATCGAAATGAAGTACTACGTGCATGCTCCTAGGGGGATACATTGGTAGGAAAATACCATTGCTCATCCCCGACTGCCACTCATAAGGAAGACAATTAATAAATAAATCATGTTCCAACTTCATCACATAACGGATCACCATATGTGCATGCTACAGGAATCACAGACATTAACACAAGTATCTATCAAATTCAGAACTACTCTACTAGCATTACTCTAATATCACCATCTTCATATCTCAAAACAATCATAAAGAATCAAACTTCTTATAGTATTCAATTCACTTTATATGAAAGTTTTGATTATACCCATCTTGGATGCCCATCATATTAGGACTAATTTTATAACCAAAGCAAATTACCATGCTTTTCTAGAAGACCTCAAAATAATATAAGTGAAGCATGAGAGATCAATTATTTCTATAAAATAAAACCACCACCATGCTCTAAAAAGATATAAGTGAACCTCTAGAGCAATATTGTCTAGCTCAAAAGATATAAGTGAAGCACATATTATATTCTAATCAAGTTAGATTCATGTGTGTCTCTACCAAAAGGTGTGTACAGCAAGGATGATTGTGGTAACTAAAAATCAAAGACTCAAATCATACAAGACGCTCCAAGAAAAACACATATCATGTGGTGAATAAAAATATAGCCTTGAGTAAAGTTACTGATAGATGAAGATGAAATAGGGCATGCCTTCCGGGGCATCCCCAAGCTTAGGATTTTGGTTGTCCTTCAATTTTACCTTGGGGTTCCTTGGGCATCCCCAATCTTAGGCTCTTGCCACTCATTATTCCAAAATCCATGAAATCATTATCCAAAAACTTGAAAACTTCACAACACAAACTTCAACAGAAAATCTTATGAGCTCCGTTAGTATAAGAAAATAAACCACCACTTTAAGGTACTATAATGAACTCATTCTTTATTTATATTGGTGTTAAACCTACTTTATTCCAAATTCTCTATGGTTCATACCCCCCCATACTGCACACAGATTCATCAAAATAAGCAAACAACACACGAAAAACAGAATCTGTCAAAAACAGAATAGTCTGTAGCAATCTGTGACTTATCAATACTTCTGTAACTCTATAAATTATGAAATAAATTTGTTGACGTGAGGAATTTTTCTATTAATCATCTACAAAAAGAATCAACCGAAAATCACTCTCCAGTAAAACATGACATCTATTCTCGTGAGTGCAAAAGTTTCTGTTTTTTACAGCAAGATCGCAAAGACTTCACCGAAGTCTTCCCAAAGGTTCTACTAGGCACAAAGACTAATTAAAACATAAAACCACATGTCAACAGAAGCTAGATGAATTATTTATTAATAAAATTGTGCAAAAAGCAAAGAACAAAAATAAAATTGGGTTGCCTCCGAACAAGTGCTATCGTTTAACACCCCTAGCTACGCATAAAAACACAAATAGATCTAGGTGTTGTGAAATTTGGTATGCAATACATATGTGGCTCCCATAATAGATTCATTAGGTAATTTAATTTTCATCCTAGGAAAGTGTTCCATGCCTTTCCTTACCGGAAATTGGAATCTAATATTTCCTTCTTTCATATCAATAATTGCACCAATCGTTCTAAGAAAGGTCTACCAAGAATAATAGGACATGTAGGATTGCAATCTATATCAAGAACAATAAAATATACGGGCACATAATTCCTATTTTAAACAATAAAAACATCATTAATCCTTCCCATAGGTTTCTTAATGGTAGAATCCATAATATGCAAATTTAAAGAACAGTCATCAAATTCATGGAAACCTAGCACATCACACTAAGTTTTTGGAATCATGGAAACACTAGCACCCAAATCACACAAAGCATAACACTCATAATCTTTAATATTAATTTTAGTAGTAGGTTCCCACTCATCATAAAGTTTTCTAGGGATAGAAACTCTAGTTCAATCTTTTCTTCATAAGATTGCATCAAAGCATCAATGATATTTTTAGTAAAAGCTTTATTTTGATTATAAGGATGAGGAGAATTTAACACGGATTACAACAAGGAAACACAATCTATCAAAGAGCAATTATCCTAATTAAATTCCTTGAAATCCAAAATAGTGGGTTCATTACTACTTAAAGTTTTTACCTCTTCAATTCCACTTTTATTAATTTTTGCATCAAGATCTAAAAACTCTGAATCATTGGGATGCGTTTTAACTAAAGTTGACTCATCTCCAGTCCCATCTTTATCAAGATTCACATCGGAAAACAAAGATTTAATAGGAGTCACATCAATCACTTTTAGATCTTCATCATTATTATCATGTAAACTACAAGAACATGCTTTCACAAAGCAATCTTTTTTAGCACGCATCCTAGTAGTTCTTTATTTGCAATCATCAATGGAAATTCTAATGGCTTTGAGAGACTCATTGATATCATGCTTAGGTGGAATATATCTAAGTTTAAAAGAATCAACATCAAGAGAAATTATATCCACCTTCCTAGCCAACTCATCAATCTTAAGCAATTTTTCTGCAATCAAAGCATTGAAAATTCTTTTGCGAACTAATAAATTCTTTAACACTATTCTCAAAATAAGAGGGCATCTTATTAAAATTTGCATAAGATTTGTTGTAGGAATTACCGTAATTATAAGAGGAATTACTAGGAAACGGCCTAGGATTAAAATTTCCTCTATACTCGTTGTTACCAAAATTGTTCCTACCAACAAAATTCACATCCATAGATTCATTATTATTCTCAATCAAAGTAGACAAAGGCATATCATTAGGATTAGAAGGAACACTTTTATTAGCAAACAGTTTCATAAGTTCATCCATCTTTCCACTCAAAACATTAATTTCTTCAATCGCATGAACTTTTTTACTAGTGGATCTTTGGGTGTGCCATTGAGAATAGTGAACCATAATATTGTCTAGGAGTTGAGTATATTCTCCTAAAGTGATTTCCATAAAAGTGCCTCCCGCAGCCGAATCTAAAAGATTTCTAGAACAAAATTCAATCCGGCATAATTTTTTTGTATAATCATCCACAAATTCACCATGTATAGGGCAATTGTGTATCATTAATTTCATCCTCTCCCAAGCTTGTGCAACATGCTCATGATCAAGTTGCTTAAAATTCATAATATTGTTCCTAAGGGAGATGATCTTAGCGGGAGGAAAATACTTAGAGATAAAAGCATCTTTGTACTTATTCCATGAATGGATACTATTTTTAGGCAAAGAAGAGAACCAAGTTTTAGCACGATCTCTAAGAGAAAACGGAATTAGCTTCAATTTAACAATATCATTATCCACATCTTTCTTCTTTTGCATATCACACAAATCAACGAAGTTGTTTAGATGGGTAGCGGTAGTAGGAGCAATCAGAGTGCTAATAAAATTGTTGTTGTTGGTTTTGGAAAAGTCACACAATTTAGTCCTATCATGAGCCATCGTGACAAACAATCAATCCAACACACAAACACACAAGAAGCAAGCGAGAAGAGACGAATGGAAGAGGGGCAAATAATAGGCAAAGGTTTTCGAAAATCGTTTTAGAAGTGGGGGAGAGGAAAATGAGAGGCAAATGGCAAATAATGTAATGCGAGGGAGAATAGTTTATGATGGGTACTTCTTGCTACCTCTTCAGCTTGTGTTGGTTTTTCCCTTGAACAGGAATGGGTGATGCACAAAAGTAGCGTAAGTATTTCCCTCAGTTTTGAGAACCAAGGTATCAATCCAGTAGGAGCCCACACACAAGTCACCTAGTACCTGCACCTACAATCAAGAACCTTGCAACCAATGTGATAAAGGGGTTGTCAATCCCTTCACGGTCACTCGCAAAAGTGAGATCTAATAAATATAGTAAAGTAAATATTTTGGGTATTTTTGTTGTATAGATTGGCAACTAAAGATTGCAAAATAGTAAAGGAGATGCGATATAATGGAAAAGCACTACAAAAAAAAGACACACCCTTGACATTTTGGGCCGAATGAAAAAAATTTCTGTCATACATATGACACTTCTATCACGATAATTGTGACAAAAGCCGGTACCATCATAGATGTGGTGGGCTCCTACTTCTATGACAAAAAATCATGACAGAAAATGGGCTTTTCATCCTGGGTGGGCCAGAGACGCAGCTGCATGACATTCTTTGGGCCGTCCATGACGGAAAAAACCATGGTAGAAGCGAGGGGGAGGAACGGGGAGTTCCCGGTTACGGTGGGAGGTCGGGGGCCGAGCGATGCACATTTCTCTCGTACACGTACGCACATGTGTGCGAGGCGTTGGCTCTGACTGAACCCGAGCGAGGCGTTGGGCTCTAACTAAACCCGAGCGATTGCACTGCAGGCTACGCGTTACTGAACCCGAGTGATCGATCGATGGCTGTTAACTGAACCCAAGCGATCGATTCCTTCGCTACTAATGCTAACTGAAGCCGATCGATGCTGCCTCTCTAGATGAATAGTAAGCATTGCATGGTGGTTTGGATGAACAGTGAGCAGTGGGAGTGGACGAACAGGACCCGTGGCGTTGCCTCTAGATGAACAGGACCCCGTGGTGTGGAGGGCTGGATGAACAGGACGACCCCGTGGAGGGCTGGATAAACAGTAGACGGTGGAGGGGTGGATGAACAGTAGCATGTGGAGGGGTGGTTGAACAGGAGCTCGTGGAGAGGGGTGGTTGAACAGTAGTCGTGGAGTAGCGTGCAGTGGAGGCTGGATGAACAGGAGCCCGTGGATGAATAGTCATAGGTGGAGGCTGGAGGAGGTCGACGGTGGATGAACAGTAGCCCATGGAGGCTGGAGGAGGTCGACGGTGGAGATGAACAGTATCCCATGGAGTCCCATTTTGTGGTACGCCACACCACTCCCAATGAACAAGACCCCCGTTTCGACCGTAGCGCTCCAACACAAGTCCGTTTCGTCCGTTTTGTGGTACGCCACACCTCTCCCGATCAACAGGACGCCCATTTCGACCGTAGGAGGTCCGTTTCCTCCGTTTTGCGGTACGCCACACCCCTCCCAATCAACAGGACCCCCATTTCGACCTTAGGAGGTCCGTTTCGTCCATTTTGCAGTACGCCACACCCCTCCCGATCAACAGGACCCCAGTTTCGACCATAGGAGGTCCGTTTCCTCCGTTTTGCGGTTTGCCAGATCCGTCCCGATGAACAGGATCCCATTTCGAACGTGGCCGGTCGAACACAAGGTCGTTTCCTCCATTCTGCAGTACACCAGGCCTCGTTTCCATCGCCTGTTCCGTCGAAGCCCTCCCGATGAACACGACGACACATTCCGTTCTGACCCAGCCGGTTGGCTCCCCATGAACACGACGACGACGCCGTTTCTCCGTTCCAACCCAGCCAATGTACACGAGCCCTGGCCGTACGTATATATGCGCGAGTAGGCATTCGATACCCTGCCCATATGTGCACATACGTGGTCGTATTTTCTTTCTTGCACCCTGGCCGCTGTACGTACGTGTACATGCTACGTGCGCGCCTCTACTACGACCCGTGCACACCTCTACTACGACACGTGCACGCCTCTACATCCACTAGTATGTACGTACACGTTCGCGACCAGAATGACAACGCTACGTACGCTTCGACTAGGTGGTTCCCGATTGTCAGGCAATTTCTTGCGTGCGAAGATGTAGCTGGTGGGTCCCAGCAGTCAGGGGGGCGAATCATTTTGTTTTTTTTGCCCGGACGCACTTCCTTGCGTGGGAAGGTGTAGCTGGTGGGTCCCAGTAGTCAGCTGGCGAATCGTTTTGTTGTTTTTTTGCCCGGACGCACTTCCTTGCGTGCGAAGGTGTAGCTGGTAGGTCCCAGCAGTCAGGGGGAAAACTTTTTTTCATGAAACACTGTGGCCCGTCTGGTGGGTCCCCGCTGTCAGGTGGAGGAATAATTATTTTGCATGTAATAAGGAGGCACTTCCTTGCAGCCGCCGTGGACCCAGCTGTCAGCCTCTCCACATACAGTACTCTTCCGATGGAAGCCAGTCGTTGACCACATTGACCACGGCGCGCCGAGAGCACCAGGGCGATGGACGACGGCGAGGCCTAGGAAGGGGACGACATGGAGCCGGGGAAGACGCGGCAGTGGATGCCCACGCGGAGAGGAGTACGACTGTATGAGGGTTTACTGGTTCGTCTACCATGTTGGAGAATAACAGCAGGTGTGGGTTAGTAGAGGGATGGCTAGGCCAGCGATGGGAGTACGCTGGGGCAGTGAGGCATGCGCGGCAGCACAACCGGCTGCGAGGAGGAGGGAGCAGGCAGTCCCACCGGCGCTTGTTTGAGCGGCTGGAGCATGAAGAGCAAAGATTGAAGAAGCACGACAGCCATTGGATGGACATCCAACAGTCACTGCTCTCGTGTGTTGACTAAGTTGACAGGGCGTTGCATGTGCGTCAACCTTTTTTTATGAAAGCATGCGCGTCAACCTCTAGTAGGTGCAAAAGTCAACCTCAAATCTGTGGAAAATAGCAGACAGCCCATCTGCCATTATTTCTAATAATGTACAACCCATTTGCTAATTCTTAAGAATTTTTTTGGAGTCCATCTTCTTTTTGTTAGCATTACACCCCATATTGTGGCCACGGTTAAAAAGTATACGAAATTTTGCATATTTCGGTGCGGTCAACTGTTTTTAATCCAGAAATATCGATTCACATTCAAACTATTTTGGAAAATAATTTATATAAATATAAAATCCAAATAATTGTCCACGCATAAAAGTCAATGGAATTTAAAATCTTGTAATGAAAAAAAATTGAAACTAATTCCTAGTTTGATGTGTTTTAAAAATGTACTGCCCATTTCTGGGCAAACCGAATGAAACTCTCCTCGTCTTGAAAGATTTGCAGCCCAGCAGGGCCAATAAAGCAAGTAGGCTTTGTTTGGGTATTTCTTTTAAAAAAAATATAACTGGGCTAGCCATTTTCAGCAAGAAAAAAACGCAACTGGGCTCATGATGTGGTAAACTTAAATAAAACCCTGGCTAGATGGGCCACAGCCCTCGCACAGCCCCATTGTTACCCTAATCCGTCGCTAAAACTAGTATAAATAACAACTGCTTGTTCCTCAAAAAATAACTGCGCAACATGCTGGGTCCCTGGTGTCAGCCGCTTGTAGTGAAATTCTCTCGTTTATTGACTACGTTGACAATGGCATGAGCCCCAGATGTCCAACCATTAGGAGGAACCATATTTTTGGGCTTGTAATATAGAGGCACTTGCTTGCGTACTGCCATGACGCTGGTGGGTCCCTACTTGCATCCTCTCCATGTACAGTCATCTCCTTGTTCCTCTCGGTTGTTGATGATGTTGACAACGCAAGAGGGCGGCGCACCACGCACGGCGAGCGAACCAAGGCCGCAAGGCAGAGAACGACGGCGAGGCCTCGGACAGAACGATCAGGAGCCATCGACAATGCGCCGGTCCAGTCGCACGCGGAGGGGAGTACGAGGGTTGACTGGTTAGGGTGCGGGTGCGTGTTGGGGCTGACGTCGCCCGAGAATAACAGGATGTGTGGGGGAATAGAGGGAGGGACTGGCCAGCATTGGAGGGTACATACGGTAGGGCGGCGGAGGCGCAGCCAGCCATGGGATGCGGGAGTAGGCGGAGCCGACGGGGTGGTTCTGTTTGGGCGGCTGGAGGAAGAAGACAAGAGATAGAAGATACATGACAGATGTTGGATGTCAATCCAACGGCTGGTAGGCAGAATCGTTTGTTGGCTGGCTAGGCTATTTCCTCGCGGGTCCCAAATGTCAGAATCCAAATCTTTCATGGTCATGCAGCATTTCCTATGAAAATTTACAGCCCATTTGATGTGCTAGGTCGAAATAAGTTTGTGGGTGCTGGTGGGGGCTAATCACTTGGCTTCTATAATGCAGAGTGAGCTCAAGCAGCCGGCGAGAATGATGTTATTTCTGTTGGTTGGGATTTGTTACAATATTTCACTCTAAATTAAACGAATGGCAAGCCATGCCTTGTTTCAAAGAAAATATGACAGTAACAGCCGAGTTAAAAAGGGCAGGAACATATAACTCCAGCTTACAAACTGTACAAAAGCATGAGGGTTAATTGTTCATCACATTTACAAAAAAACCCAGCTTGAAAAGGGTAACAACATCTAAATCCAGCACTGTTTTCGATAGTCATAGTCAAATGGATCGGTCAGGTCCACAGAATGAACATCCTGGGTCGTAAAATTTACTAGATTATGACCACAATATGTTGTAAATAGAAGCACGACACGTTCAGATGCTCTTTTGCCCACCTGAAACTCCTTTTTTGCACTTTGACATACCCATCCGTCAAAACCATGCTGCTGATAAACTTAAGCCTAATGGACAATAGTAACCTCGCATTCAACAGGAAGAATGAGACAAATCTAATGTTTGCACGGTTGGCTACATATCGTTCTAGCGTTATTGTCTTCAATCGGATCTCATGAGAAGTGAGAAAATCCTGATGCTTACGAATCCACCGATTGGTTATAACTTTCTTACCCCGTCCTGTTGCCTAAATAGACATGAAGATTGAAAACAGTTAAGGTCTAAAAGAAGAGTGTCAAAAGAGCAACAGCTAAATGGTTAATTCTAGTACACTATATGCGGGCTTCCAATGTGCGTGTGAAATTATCGCCTTTATATACAACTTCTCCAAACATGGAAAGCATTGCACCAAGCCAATAATCTTGTTCAGATCAAAACTAATCATTTGGGTATATAAGATTTTGACAGAATCCAGCACCATTGATAGGCCATCCATGGAGAAACTCTTCATTGAGCATAGAACATAATATTAGTACAAAATGTGTACTCCAAGATGATATATAACTTATGAGCAGAAATTTAAAATGCAGCTTATGGTTACAAGTGTAGATGATTGTCACATCCCTAGCTTCTGGTTTGCTCTGAGCTAGCTAGTCATGTGTTGCATCATGTTTAAATTTTGCCTAAAATTGAAATGGGGATGCTCAAACCCTAGCATTAAATGATTTCAACTAGGGTCAAAATAAAATCTTTTTCAATGAACCCAAAATGCCCTCTGAAAATGTTCATGATTTCTGGTAAAGGTGAAAACCTCTGCCAAAAATGATGCACATATTTCTAGGCCATTCTGGATTTTTGAATTAACACATATTGTATTTGAGTTGGAGCAAATATATGTTATATATATTTTTAATGCTTCAATAATTCTGATATTTTGTGAGGGGCTCTAGAATATTACTATCAGTCCCTGCAAAAAATATTGGAAGAAACAAAAATGGTTTAGTGCTTGAACTAAATCAAAACAGATTGAAATAAATAGAAAACAACAATTAAAATAGAAACAGAGAAGGAGGGGGTACCTGTTACCTACCTGGCCCAGCAGAGAAGCCAGCCCACCAGGCCCATGTGCCAGTCATCCTCAACCTCGTGCCAGTGGGCACGAGGGTGTGTGGCCGCAGCGCGCCGGCACGCGTCCCGGCCACCTCCTGCTTGCCGCTTCCCCCTCGACGCCCTGGTGAAGCCACGACACCCCCCCTGACCGCCCCTCTCTCTCTCTCTGCACCCCCTCCTCCCCTCTGCTCTCTCTCACTCGCCGAGCGCAGCCGCAGCCGCGCCACCGTAACGCCGCGGCCACCGTCTCCCCCTCGACCCCTCGCTGTGCTTGCGAGCTCCGCCTCGACCCTCTCTTCCTCCCCACCGATCCACGGCCCTCCGGAAGCCCTGCATCGCCGCCCACGTCGCCGTTTCCCTCCTCGGCCACCGGAGATCGTCGCCGTCGATTCGCTGCACTCCGGCCGCCCCCGAGCCCACTAACCCTCCCTACAGCTCCGCGGTGAGCCTCTGTGCAGAACCCCTCTCTCTCCCCTCGCGTTTGCAAGCTCTAGGCCATAGCTCCGCCGCGGCCGAACTCCGGCCGCCGCTGACCTCGTCACCGCCGTCACTACAGCCGTTTGAGCTCGTCTCGGAGCGTGTCACCGCACTCAGGAAGCCACCAGGAGCCTAACGCATATCCTAACTCGCCCTCCCGTGCACCACAGCGCCAACCCCGCACTCACCGAACTCCGGCGCCGCCGCGAGCTCCGTTCCGGCGAGCCCCGGCGTCCCCGCAGCCTCCCACCTACCCCATCAGATGCGGGAGAGCCCGGGCTACGCCCCGGTGCCCTCAGCGCGCGAATCCGATGCCCCTAGAGCAAGTCCGGCGTGCTCTGCCGTGCTCTGTGGTCACCGCCGGCCAAACTCCGGCGGGCCGATGTGGCCACTTAGTTAGGGGCTAATCACCCTATGAGCCACTGCCATGTGGGCCCCTGCGCCTAATTAGGATTAGTATTTTTTTCTGTTTAGTTTAGTCTAATTGCAGTGGCCCCACGCATCAGTTTTGATCGTGCTGGCGTGGCCGTTGACTGGGCCCACCCGTCAGCGGCACTAAGCAGCCCCAGTCACTGACCAGTGGACCCCACTGGTCAGGTTTGACCTGAATCTGCCCCGTTGACCTGATGACGTCAAGGTGATGTCATGCTGACGTATTAAATGATTTTCTGGATTTAAAATAAATCAGAAAATCCAGAAAATTGTATAAACTTCTAAAATTCATAGAAAATTAACCGTAACTCCAAATTAAATAATTTATATATGAAAAATTATCAGAAAAATTCAAGGAATCCATCTGTACCATTTTCATGCATGTTAGAACAACTTATAGCTTCTGTTTAGCACAAATCAATTACATGGCATTTGAATAATCACATATGGAGTTTGAATTTGAATCTTGGATTCAAACCAACTTCATTTAATCTGGTTTTAGTTGCATTAGCCCAAAACACATTCATTTTGCCATGTCATGATCATGCATCATATTGTGCATTGCATTGATTGTGTTCCCTTCTGTGTTGCCGGTATTTGTCCCCTCTCGATAGATGTGATACCGATGATGTGATCGTTGACACTGATGAAGACTCAATGTTATCTTCAGAAGTGCCAGGCAAGCAAAACCCCCTTGTTCATTCCGATACAATCCCACTCTCTCGCTCCTGCTCTCTTTTACTGCATTAGGACAACAACGATTCATCTGTTACCTGCTGCGGTAGCTGAACCCCTTTATCCTTTGCATGACCTGTCATTGCCACAGTAAATAGATGAAACCCACTAGCATGAGTAGGAGTTGTTTGAGCCCTGTTGTGCCTACTCATTCTTGCTTGTTTGTCATGCCTGCTACTTCTTAGAGTTGAGTCAGGTCTGATTCATCGGGGATGAATCAGAGGCGTGTGAACATGTCCTACTGTGTGAGCTAAGTGTGTGAACACGATTTGGTAAAGGTAGCGGTGAGAGGCCATGTAGGAGTACATGGTGGGTTGTCTCATTGCAGCCGTCCTCAGGAACTGAGTTCTATGTTTGTGATCCATGATTCAGCTACTACCACGCATTGGGCCCGAAACCAATGGACCCTCTCAGCTTCTTGATCACCCTTGTCCTCTGTCCAGGAGTTGCAAGTAGTTTCTGGTGTTTGTAGTATGCTGGAGGCCGTGGGCAGCGCTGACCGTAGGGGTGGGTTGTGATGCGGTAGGCACGTGGCACGGTGTACCGGGCGCCCGTTTGGTGTCTCGGGAACCCTGTTCACATCGTTTGGGGCTGTGAGCGAAACTCCGGCCGGATCTCCTCATGGATGGAACCCGAATAGGCGATAAACCTGGACTAGAGACTTGAGTGTTTAGGTAGGCCGTGGCCGACACCCACGTTGGGCTTCCGCTTGAAGGTTGCCGAGTACATGTCGTGTAAACGGCGGTAAGTGGTGAGAGCGTGTGTGAAGAAGTACACCCCTACAGGGTTAACCTAATCTATTCGAATAGCCGTGTCCGCGGAAAAGGACTTCTGGGTTGCTTATATCAGTTCATAGACAAGTGAAAGTGGATACACTAAAATACGCAAGATAAGCGTGAGTGCTATGGATGGCGTTCTCGTAGGGAGACGGGAGCGGATCCATAGTGGTGTATTGATATGGTGAATATGTGGACTCGTGTGCGCCACCTCAAAGAGTTACTTGCAGTCGTAGTTCAGGTTAGCCACCGAGTCAAAGCTGGCTTGCTGCAGTTAAACCCCACCACCCCTTTGTTGATAATGATGCATATGTAGTTAGTTCTGATGTAAGTCTTGCTGGGTACATTTGTACTCACGTTTGCCTATTTTATGTTTTGCAGAGAGACTTCAGTCTCACTAGTAGTTCCGCTTGGACTTCGACATTTAGCTTGATACCTCAGCTACAATCTTGTGCCCTCGGCAGGATCTGATCGATAGTCAGGCTTCTCAGCCTTTTTCATTTATAGATGTCTGTACTCAGACATGATAGCTTCCGCTTGTGCTTTGACTTGTATGCTCTGATTGTTGGGTCATGAGACCCATGTTTGTAATGTCTCGCTCCTCGGAGCCTATTGAATAAACTACTTGAGTCGTAGAGTCATTTTGTGATGCCACGTTGTATTGCACATATCGAGCATATTGTGTGTATGTTATTGAAATGCTTGGTATGTGTGGGATCTGACTATCTAGTTGTTTATCTTTAGTAGCCTCTCTTACCGGGAAATGTCTCCTAGTGTTTCCACCGAGCCATGGTAGCTTGCTACTGCTCCGGAACACTTAGGCTGGCCGGCATGTGTCCTTCTTCGTTCCTGTGTCTGTCCCTTCGGGGAAATGTCACGCGATGAATACCGGAGTCCTGTTAGCCCGCTACAGCCCGGTTCACCGGAGTCCTGGTAGCCCAGTGCTACAGCCTGGATTCACTCGCTGATGACCGACACGTTCGATGCTGGGTCATGGATGCCTGTCCCTGTAAGTTTGTGCCACTTTGGGTTTACGACTAGCCATGTCAGCCCGGGCTCCTTATCATATGGATGCTAGCGACACTGTCATATACGTGTGCCAAAAGGCGCAAACGGTCCCGGGTAAAGGTAAGGCGACACCCGTGGGAATACCGTGCGTGAGGCCGCAAAGTGATATGAAGTGTTACATGCTAGATCTATGTGGCATTGAGTCGGGGTCCTGACAATGATAATATAAAGTATCTGAAGAACTGTGGAGCCAAACACCATATTGAAATGAGCACAAAGATCACGTATTACACCCAAGGTCTCCAGTTTAGGCGCGGAGAGGACGATTATTTGCAACGGTGATTAACTAGATTCAAGAATCAACCATTGAAGTGAAGGGGCATCTTGGATGATGAGCTGCCCTCCGTCAAAAGAAATTCCAATTCTTACAAGGTTAGGCGACTTTATTTGGGGACAACCGATTCTAACTGTGAAAACAAGCACCAAGCACTCCAGGGCAGGGCAACTGGAGTGGATGATGTTGTGCAATGAGGCCTCCGATATATGAACCCGCACAAGTGAAAGTTTCTTGAGAAATGGGAGTCGAAGGTTGAGTACCAGATTGTCGGGTAGGTAGCATAGCGCAAAGGTGGCGGTTTGGAGAGAGGAGGAAAAGCGTGAGATTGACATCGGTGCTGAGGGCACAAGTTCATGGCGTTCGGTATGTGGTATGTGATTTCCAGGGGAATAGTAGAACTCAAGCAGCTGTAGTTCTGTGAATTCAGGGGATTTCAGCTAGGTGTCCACCGTGCAGGGCATGGTATGCTTGCTCAGGTAGCATGACGGGATGCGGAGGCTTTGAATGGAGCCCTGGTGGGAGGAGATGATGGCTCTGGGGATTTCAAAATCATTGAAGAGAGATAGCTGACGACAGTCGAGATTAAGGGGCACGGCGCGCCACAGAGGGCGCCACCGAATTGAGAGGATTTGGGCGACAACAATCCTTGGTGGGGAGAAGCGAGATGAACTCCCCAAGGACGGCGTCCGGGAGATCGATGATGCGGTCCACCCGAGATTCTACGGGTTCCTGGGATCCGGTGGGGGCGGGGTTGCCGCTTCTCCCCGCGCTGCCAGGTGTGGAATCTACAACAAGCATCGCTGCTGGCGGGAGCCTCATCTTCTTGGCGCTGGGGTCAGCCGACTCCATTTTCCTCGAGGGCCTCGTGTCGCGCTCACGGATTTGAGAAGAGTAACGAATGACGAGCCTAGTTGTAGTGCGAGTGAAGAAGAAGGGGAGCTGAGGTTTTTTCTGTAGTAGTGAGGAAGAACGGGAGCTGGGGTTTTCTGTAAGAGTGAGGTGAGGAATTTGGGGGTACGAGTGGAGTTAGCTGACGTGACGTGGGTGGGACCAAGGAGGAAGAAGAGCACCTAGGTTTTTTTGGGGGGCGGTGTGCTGGGTGTGGGTAGCGCCTCTCATTCAGTAAATATAGGGCTTTTGAATTGATTTTACTATTTACTAGTGTGGATAGGCTGTTTTGTCTTGGGCCCAGAGAAACAATTACTACTAGTACAGTGGAGACACTCTACAGCTACCTAGAAAAACAATTACTACTAGTACACTGGAGACACTCTACCGCATTTGGATCCTCCTAGGTCATTGAAACGTCTCCCTCTACTGAATGCCGTTATACCTTTGTTCACCGATATGCGGGCCATGTAGCACGCGGGGCCAAATGCCATCCATGAAATTAGAAGGCAGTATGCAGGCGGAGAGTCACCCCGGTAGTAGCGCGGCAGTAACGAGCCATCGTATCACAAATCCCCCCCCCCCCCCCCGCAGTATAAGTTCATTTCGTTTAGAGAAAAAAAAAGAACTTTTGCAAAGTAGTAACCGATCCTCACTCTCTTTTTTGTTTCATTGTCATTGCGATTGTGATTTCCTTTAAGTGGTCTCCTAGTATTCGTCAGTTTCATGATGGACCAAGGAGAACCAGGCAAAGATCTGCCGATATTGGAGCAGACGCGGGAGGCTGATCCCCACGAGACAGAGAGCTCCAAGAAGATGGAGGCAGCCACCGAGCCGACCCCACATCCGCTCACGGCCACTACTGAGATGGTCAACGCCCCGTTTGAGGTTACAGCCCCCGTGGCACTGCAGGAGTAGTTTTCCCCCTTCGAGGATGTGTCCCCCCCCCCCCCCCCCCGCTGAGCTGCCCAAGGTGATTTTCTTCTTTTCCAATCTCGATTGTGGTTTTTCATCTAAGTATGTGGTGATTAATAATGCAAAATTTAATTAGCTTCGATGCCATGCTATACATAGTGGTTTAAATAACTTGTGTTTCTTATGCTGAAAAGTAATTGAGAATTTGTTTCTGTTTCAATTAGAACCCTGATGCAGACAAGGATTGTATGGTTGTACATGTCACTCGCTATGAGGCGGATGACTTGAATATACGCACTGGGAAAACAGAGTTCTTAGGCTGTTGGATCCTCAAAGCCATTTGCGGTTATACCAATGAAGAGTTGTATTCCAGCCTCACTATTGTCAGGCGTGTTGTCCAGGGTGTACTGAAGCACAAGAAGTTCAAAGCTACTCATTCGTTTGTGAGGCATACTGTTGTTGTCAAGCTTACACAGGAAGATGACGTGGCATGCCTCCACAAACAATTTTATCAGTGTCAAGGCCACAAGGTTGTTTTCATGAAGGTTCACAGGATTGAGCTGCTGCGGGATGTCCTCGATGATGTTCATGGCAAGGTTCGTCTTGTATCCAGCCAAAATTAGACCGAGGCATGAAATAGTTGCCCCAGCTAGTGTTTAATAGTTTTTTGGATTGTGTCTAATTATCCGAACCTCGCCTATTATCAACCCCTTTGGGCTAGTTCTCTGTTTGAATCCGTCTATGGGAACTGCTACTACTTTTGTGTGCCCGTGAATCATGTGAGAACCATCGTAATTGTTGCCGAAACAGATGCGTCCTCACAAGTTTTTTCATGAATATGGCATGGTAAGACATAAGTTGTCACGGTTTATCGTATGAGCAGTGTGTGTTTTGATGAAATAGAGCACTCGTTCGAGAACTGTGCACCGACGTATACATAAGTACTTGTAAACACTGTTTGTGCTACCCCACTTGTAAGCAGTTGTGCAAAACACGGCACATTGGCTGAGCTCGCTTCAACACTAGGCTATCGACCAGCTAACAATCAACAATCTGATGTCTGACATATAAGCAACTATGTATCTTGTTACAGTGGTTCATGCAGTTAATTGTGGCCACAATGTAATAAATTCCAAATGTTCACACGCTAGTCTAGCGCTCATGTGGAACACTCACATTAAACTCGTGTTCATAAAAAACTTGATAAGCATAAGTTAAGCAATTTTATACATCTCAATGATTCATAGAACATAACAAACATATACTAGTTCAAAGCAAAAGACAAAGTTGTGAGAAGGTTTAAAAATCAGGAAAAAACAAGCATGGCTTCTCCAAGCAAAGGGCCTCCCGGCAGGCTTAAATTTCATGGACTTCACTATGGTTTTTTCTTGTTGCCACAATCCAGGGTTAGGTTCTCTCATTCCAGAATAACCAATTATAATTGTGGTCTCAGCTAGAATGCTGAACTGAACCATGTAGTGTACTGACCAGTTGAAATGCTTGTGCATTCCACTAAATTTAAGCACCATTATTTGCAACAATAAGCAGACCACAATGCCTCTTCTTCATGCACCTATACAAAAAACCACCGTGCAGCCGTGCCAGCTAGTCCTCGGTCCGTGGAAGAACTGGCAGAAAGTGCATTCCGGACTAGGATGGAGTTGTTTTTGCTCGTCCCTACACTGCAATCAGGAAGTAAAACGTATGAATCATCTTCTTTTAGATTGCGTTGGACATTCTACCTTAATTACCACCAATGTAGGAATACCTTGAAGACTGGAGGTTAGACGATGGCAACGAGGGATAGCCATCTCATTTTGCACAGTTGTACTAAAACTGAGGTGTGTGCTTTTGATTGCGTGGATAGAAACGATACGGAGACAGACATCCCGAAACGATATGGAGACAAACATCCCTGTTTGCGCAAATACGAAATACATTTATTTAAACAGTGACCGATATTTGCAGTGGCGTGTGATTAACAGCAGCATCTACTGTGTTATAATTGTCACTAGATTGAACGTATGAAGAGTCCTTAAGTTAGTAGCATCACATCACATCAACAATGCCACTAGATTAACATGCAGAACAATAGCATTAGTATTACTATCATGAGAGTAGCACATGGTCAGTAAATGTGCAATCAAATTTGTGCAGTTCCACTGGGATGAAGCAATGTTAGCGGTGCGAGAGTTAAGTGCAACTGCCAAAACACAATTCATGGAAAATAAAGCAAGACGGAAGCACTTCATAAAATGGTGGTGGCATTTCTTCAATTTATCGACGGCACTAGACCATTACTTATAGTGACATTAGGTGGCATTGCATAATGCTTCATGTGATTTACATTAACGGTAGCGATATGGGCGTAGGGATAGCAGGGGCATAAAGTGGTGAGGCAGATGTGGCTGCCGAGAGCAGAAACACTCAGGCAAGATGTCTGCATTTGTCCCATTTTTTATCTCCTCGGCGACATTTTCCTATGTGAGCACAGGAAATCTAGACCTGCTCATTCTCATTTGCGTTTTCCCCCAACACCCATCACTTTCTTTCCTTTTTCAACCAAGAGATAGGTCCACTTCCCCCCACCCTTCGCCATCCACCATGTTTTCTTCGTCTTTTCAACAAAGAGACCAGTTGGGTAGCCAGTATCACTACTAGGAAAAGGGCTATCGATGGAATGGCCACTAATGGCGCACCAGACATGCGGTGCGCCACTACTTTATAGCAGTGGCGCACCATGTGCTGGTGCGCCATTAGTGTGAAAGACACTAATGGTGCCCAGACACATGGTGCTTAACTAGTAACATTTTTTTTCCAAACATACTAATCGCGCACCGGGGCAGAGTGCGCCATTACTACTTCTAACTAGTAATGGCGCACCAGCCTCATAGTGCACCACTACTATATTTTTTTTATTCTGCTTTTTGAGAAACTACTACTAGTAATGGCGCACTGTGCCCCGGTGCGCCATTAGTATATGTAATTCTTTTTTTTGCAAATCTACTAATGGCGCACCACAAGTAGGTGTGCCATTAGTAACCAGGGTTACTAATGGTGCATTTGTAGGTGGTGCGCCATTAGTAACCTGGGACCAGCTAGATATTTTGGACAACCACACCTACCCACTCACTTTCCCCACTTCATTCTCTCCACCTCCTCCTCTAAGCTTGTCTCGGCTGCCTCCTCCTCCTCACCTCATTTACACCATAGATTCATCCAAATTAAGTGGATAAATTACCTTTTTTGATAGGTAAGTAAGGGGGAAGCTATCTTTATGTTGTTCTCCCTCCAACAACGTGCACATGCACTTTTTATGGCCTAGCTAGATCTATGTATGTTCGTGGTGTTGCATATGTTTGTGGTGTTGCATATATGTTTGTGTTTGTAGGTACCGGTATTTGAAATGCGATAGTTGCCAATATTTCGCTGGAATGTTGATTCATTTCCGTCTCGGCAAGAATTTTGGCACTATGCATTCTTTTTGGTCCTATTTTTAGGCAAAGTCATGCCAAATTTTTTCTTGGTTCTAAAATATCATTTTGCTCTACCCCGCAGGCGACCATGGTCCACACGATGACCGAAGGCATCATGAATAGGTTTTTGAGCTCTCTGAAGGCCGAGATGCTTCAAAAGAACGAGAGAGGGATAAGATGTTCGTGTCGAAGATGCAAGCTGAAGAGCCTTATTGCGGACCCGGATTCCAGGCAGGTGCGGGACCACCTGCTCTTGCGTGGTTTCATGGCTGGCTATTGGTGGCAAGGTGATGAAGATGAGTACGAAGTCGTCCATGGGGGCCTGGCAAGAAATGAGGAAGGGCAGCAAGACAACCACGACGGCTCGGGCAGGCGGGAAGACGAAGAATCTCCAGGACATGATCATGATGGTGATGCTGTACACACTCATCATGTAGAAGATGAAGGACATGATGACGAGGAAGATGCCGGAGCAGACGAAGGGCATGATCATGAAGATGAAGATGCCGGCGGAGCAGACGACGATGGACCATCGATGGGCTGGGTGCAGGACCCTCATATTCAAGAGCTGCTTCTCAAGCAGACGGATAACGCAAGAGCTACCACCCGAGAGAAAGCCAAGCTGGATCAACTGGAGATAGACGCGGTTACTCCATTGTATGAAGGATGCAGGCCCGAGGATACCCACCTAAAAGTAACGCTCATGGCTCTGGAGATGAAGGTAAAACATAAAATGACTGACGCATGCTTCGACGAGAACATGACATTCTGGCGCGATCGTCTTCCCATGGGGAACAAGTGCCCGACCAGTTTCGAGGAGGCGAAGAAAATAGTGTGTCCTCTGGATTTACCGCACGTGAAATACCATGTGTGCATGAAATATTGCATCATTTATCGAGACGAGCACGCGGAGTCTACCATATGTCCGGTGTGCAGCGTCACTCGATACAAGAAGAGTAAGAAAGTTCCTCGAAAAGTGGTGTGGTACTTTCGGATCACTCCTCGTCTGTAGCGGTATTTCACGGACCCTAAGGTAGCAAAGTTCCTGTGTTGGCATGCGGATAGGGAGGAGAAGTAGCCAGAAGATGATGCAAATGATCCGGAGATAAATAAAAAAGACAATATGCAGAGTCACCCTAGGGATGGGAGTCAGTGGCAAGCGTTGAACTTTGAACACCCAGTATTTGGGAAGGATCCAAGGAACATCGTGTTGGGCGCGAGCACCGATGGAGTAAATTCGTTTGGCAGCCAGAGAAGCACACATAGCACCTGGCCTGTGTTTCTGTCGATGTACAACCTTCTCCCCTGGTTGTGCATGAAGAGGAAGTACATTCACATGAGTATGCTAGTTGAAGGGCCGATACAACTAGGGAACGACATCAATTTGTATCTGGGGCTACTGAAAGAGGAGCTAGACACGTTGTGGAAAACGCCAGCCAATACGTGGGACACCGCACAGAAAGAATATTTCCCTATGAGAGCCGCACTGCTCACGACGGTGCACGACTATCTCGGTTACGGATATGTCGTGGGGCAGGTGGTCCATGGATTTTCTGGATGCGTTAGGTGCATGGATGACACAACGTATCGCAAGCTAGATAGAGATCCCGGGTCTTCGAAAACCGTGTTCATGGGACATGGAAGGTGGCTTCGTGATGATGACCCGTGGAGGAAACGCAAGGATCTGTTTCATGGTGAAACCGAACCCCGAAGACGCCCGCGTACGAGGCGTGGGGAGGAAATAGACGAGCTGTTGAAAAATTGGAAAGATTGCCCACTACCGGGAAAGAAGCAAAAGGCGCCAGAGCGGGGAAAGAGGGAAAAGGCGCCAGAGCCACTGTTGAAGGTATGGAAAACAAGGCATGTTTTCTGGGACTTGCCGTACTAGAAGATCCACTGTGTGCTTGACAGCCTTGATGTCATGCATATCATGAAGAATGTGTGCGAGAGTCTGCTTGGTACCCTGCTTAACATGCCAGAGAGGACCAAAGATGGGCCGAAAGCAAGGGCAGACTTGAAATCAATGGGCATCAGGGAGGAGCTTTACGCTAATGATGATGATGATGAGGCGAAGCAGGACATGGAAAGTCGTCGCGAAGGCAAAAATGCCAAGAAGACCAGAAATGACTACCCTCCCGCGTGCTTCACTCTAAGTCAGGGGGAGATCGATCATTTTTTCACCTGCCTCGTAGGAGTAAATCTTACTTACGGTTATGTGGGGAAGATAAGTAGATACCTAGACCCCGTGAAGCAGAAGTTCAACGAGATGAAGTCTCACGACTGTCACGTGCTAATGACGCAGATACTTCCAGTTGCAATCCGTGTGATCATGGATGGACGCGCACGACCGTGAAATGCTATTTATCCTATGCAACTTTTTTGACGTCATCTCTCGGAAGTCGGTTGGCATGAGGCAACTTAGAAGGCTATAGGAAGAGATCTTGGTGTTACTATGCGAGCTTGAGATGTACTTCCCGCTCGCATTATTCGATGTTATGGTGCATATGCTAGTCCATATCGTGGAGGATATCATCCAACTCAAGCCGACATTCCTGGACATCATGATGCTGTTCGAACGGATGAATGGTGTCATCAAAGGATATGTTCACAACATGTCACATCCAGAGGGAATTTGCGCAGCCTCTTCTTCACGAAGCTGCATGAACAATACAAGTTCCCCGCTGACTTTGCAAACACATGCCTCTCACGGAATAAAGCGAACAGTGTCGCCCTCACAAAGATGAGCACGACCCTGTCTACTTGGAGAAGCACAGTGAAGGCAATGATTGAAAAAGATGATACTTATGAGAAGATCAAGGCGAAATATCTTTTGATTAGCGAAGATGACTACAAGGAGTTCAGGATCAAGTGCGAGAGCAGCGCAACCTCCGAATCAAGTCAGTGGGGGAAAGGAATGCGGGAGTTGAACTTAGGGGTCCACCAACTCGGTCCCGACGGATACAGAGTGGCGGAGCCTATATGGGACAAGGATGACATGGAGCATGCCGAGCAAGGCCTACCGCCCCGCTTTGAGAAATACCGTGACAAGCAGACCAGGAACTATGTCAGGGCCCGGTACAAGGAGGACCCGGTAACAAAGGAGCTTACCACGGACCGAAGACTAGGGCGCTTGAGCTTGTTCTGGTAAGGAATACACCCCCGCGTAATTAGCTCCATATGGTTGCATTTTAATTAATCCCCGGTATTTCTAAATGGTTCACGTTCCTTCCGTAGGACACTGAAAGCAGTAGCGCGGGGTCGTCTCAGAGCTCCCCTTTCGACACCCCTTTAAATAGGGCGTTGAATGTAATGAAAAAGAAGGATAAGCTCAGTAAGCTGTCGTCAGCTGGTCGTGTGGCCAGCAAAGGCTTGTCCACAAAATGGTCATCATACTATTACCGCTGGTGGGCGAAAGGAGAAAAAGACCACCTCGGAAAGCCAGTCGCGCGAGGTTGAAGCACTCAAGGCACAAGTGGCGCGGATTCCGGAGATTATCCAAGGGCACGTGCAACAACAACTAGGAACGACGCTGACCGCCATGGTGCCTACGTTGATTCAGGGGCTGACAACATGGATTGCGGCCGGCCAACAGGGGCCTCCCCCGGTTCCCAGCTTCACGGCCAGAAACTCGCACAACGCATAGGTGGCGCCATTGGTGTCTCAGGCAGCGCCATTGGTGTCTCCGGTGGAGGCGGTATTCGTGTCTCCCGCGCCGGCACGGGCATTGGAGCTTAATGCACCTGGGTGTACGCCGGTCGGCACCTCGCCAGCAAGCGGCCTCTCCGTCAGTGGCACGCCCGCCGTTGGTGGTGCCTCGACATTAGCCTAGCTTGACGGCGTCATAGTAACTAAGCCTCTCGGCCGATGACTTCATCTCCTTGCCTTTGACTGGGCATCCCTGGCGCCCTACATGTTTTCGCAGGGCACCACCGACGTTCCTTGCACTCTCCTGCACTTTGTGGGCCGCGAGTTGGTCTATGTCGCCAAGGGCAGAATCATTCAACCGGGCAACCCCATGTTCCACGGTAATCCGATGCCACCGACAGCGTGTAGGTTTGAACTGGTTCGGGTGCTGCCAGGCTGCAACGAGCTATTACCTTCGATTCGACCCGCTGGGGCCGACGAAGAAGATGAGATGTCCCTCAGCGCCTGCGTAAACAGGACCCTGCTTTGGCCGAAGACCTAGATTCGTTTGGGGCCGAGGGACACCACCCCACAGACAAGACGGCCAATCGTGTCGGCGCCAAGCCATGGCAAGAACGCCACAACGCTACCTGACATGCCGGACATCCCTATGGCACAGGATCCGGACATGCATATGGCACATGATCCGGACGACAATGACAACGACGACGGTACATTTACCAACGTCGATAAGTACTTTGCCGAACATGGGTACGGTGACGAGTTCTGCGGGCCTCCTTCTCAAGAACCCAACCAAGACGACCGTGATCTAGCTGGTACGGTGGAGAAATCCAATTGCAACAGGCATCGTCTGGCGTTCCGTTCTCAGGAGACGCCTCCAGCTCCCGCCTTCACCGAGCCTCAGATAGCTGAGGTGCGAAATATTATCAGCCCCAACACGCTCAAGAAGGCGGTCTGTGAGCAAAACTTGATCCCATTACAGCAGATCAAGAAGAAGGGACAGAAACCAAAGACTAACAAGGGCGCCGGTGCGAGCCAGCCGGCACCGAGTACGATCCATGCTCAGTATGGGCCACCATCACCTAAGGATATCTCGAGGAGGGTGCATGTGGCGGGCAGGGAAATGCTACCGACAAATATGCTCAATGCTGCAACCGGTGTTATGTGGAGTCTGCATGACAGTGTTCTTTCTTTGGAGAAGCGGCGTCTCTCCCAGAATGATGTGGCATACCTGGTTTTCGTGGCCAAGGTGCCAGAGTGCAAGGGCTTTGTGGATGGCGCCATCGGGGGTACAATCGTTCTGCGGTTTGATGACATATTTGCTATTTTTAACCTTCATCCGCTGCACTACACCTTCGTTCGGCTGTTTTCGCTGAGTATGGAGATGCGGATCATTTGAGACAAGACCCCGGACATCATGATAGTCGACCCCTTCTACATGTGTGCCAAGATCTTGGGCAGCGCTGGGGACCGGCAAGTCGCGAGTTCACACCTCGAAGGCGTCATTCTCGCAAACCCAAATAAGGATAACTTCCTCGTGCCTTACTTTCCCGAGTAAGTCATCCCCTCAGCGCCCCGTAACATATGATTTCTTATAATTCGATTGTTCTTTTTTTTCTAACATTCCGTGTTCTGTGCAGTGACACACATTGCACACTCATCCTCTGAAGCTCGACATATTCCATGGCCACGTATTTTGACCCGGACTGTGACTCCAAGATAGACTACACAAATATCAAGAAAGTTCTTGATGATGCTCTCCCCGGCGACACCACATCTAGAGGCACCTTTAAGAGGCCAGTTCATAGGTATGGCAGGCACGGGTTCAACCACAATACGACGTTCCCCTGCATCAAGCAGCCGCCTAGCGGTCAGAAGGATGCCTACTACGCCGTCCATCATATGCGGGCGATCGTACGGGACCATGATCACCTTCTGCTACCAAATAATGTCAAAGATTGGGCCGCTAGCTTGGCGGAAATCCAGGACGCGGACCTCTGAGAAGAATTCTTTCGCATCCAGTCAGAGTTTGCAGAAATCATCCATCAAGATGTCCTTCGTACCTTGGGGCAGTTCTACCTCAGAGATC
Source organism: Triticum aestivum (assembly GCF_018294505.1). Taxonomy (NCBI): domain Eukaryota; kingdom Viridiplantae; phylum Streptophyta; class Magnoliopsida; order Poales; family Poaceae; genus Triticum; species Triticum aestivum. The sequence goes on from NC_057810.1 coordinate 114,369,294, forward strand.
AACCGTCCAACAGTGAGATAGACACAACGCTAAAAATGCAGGCTGACAACGCCCGCGACTTCATGACCATCACGAAAGACGACGGCTTCATCCACACTTTGGTCCCATGAGTCGAGTCGAAACTAGTGATGCTATTTGTAGTTCTGAAACATTGATTAGCTCATGTTGTAATTAAACTTTAATGAACTTGTATGTCTCTTTGGTTTGGACAGTCGTTCAACTTAGATGTAATCGATGCTATTTATTTGTAGGACCATGAATCGTGCTATTAATGTCTTGCTTTTCTCTTCTGATCCTTTTGTTGCATACTTATATATTGCTTATGTATTATCTGTTGTTTGGCTTGTGCATAGAGATGCCATCGTATGTCGCGTACAAGGGTAAGGTTCCCGAAGTCTACGACGACTGGGAGGAGTGTCAGAGACAGGTTCACCATTTCAGCGGTAACAGCTACAAAGGGTACATCACTAGGGCGGAGGCGGAATCTAGATACGCCCGCTATCTAGCGGGAGAGAGGAGGGAGCATTGGAGGAACCGGATGAAGACCACTTTCATCGTGATGATGCTCATCGTGATGACCGAAGCTCTCTTCTATGTGATGGTAGTTTAGATGATCGATATTGACTTGTAATGTGAAGACAAACTCGCTACTCACGGTCTCCGAGACATGTAATGTTCTATCTTTGTTCGGTCTTTTGAATTCGGAGACTAATATGATGAATTGTATTCGGAGACTAATCTTCTATTGTATTCGATGAATCTGTTGTTGTTGTGTCGTGCTGTCTATATTCTGTCTAATAATATATTTTGTAACCCGTGCAAAAATCAGAAAAAAAAACCCTAATATTAATACTAATGGCGCATCACCCCACAGTGCGCCATTAGTATGCCCAAGGATACTAATGGCGCATCACCCCACAGTGCGCCATTAGTATGCCAAAGCACATGGCTAAATATGGCCCCCGGGGAGGCATACTAATGGCGCATGTTGCTCTATACTAATGGCACATGACGAGGTGCGCCATTAGTATACCAGATACTAATGGCGCACCAGTGGTGCGCCATTAGTATATAATACTAGTGTCATGGTACTAGTGGCGCACCAGTAATGCGCCATTAGTAGGCAAAACTGGTGCACCACTAGTAGGCCTTTTCCTAGTAGTGTATCTACTACTTTCCCCTGTTTCCTCTTAGAACCAAGTCCTAGATTCATGCTACAACTTTCCCACTTTCTTCCCTGTTTGAACCAACTCTTAGAGTCGACAGTAAGAACTAGCTTTACCTCTAATAATAGTAAAAGTCTAGGTGGCTTTGGAACAGCAGACGGAAGTAGAAAAAGATCCACACGAAGGGAGCTGGGGCAGTAGAGCAAGGCAGGTTTCAAAGGAATATATACCTGAGGGTCATTGGCATGTGGCAAAGACGGTGCCGGGAGGTCGCATCTTGGCCACAATACCGCAGGGAGGAAGAAGGGGTCGGAGGCACTCCCGAGCCGGCGCTCTCTCGGAGAGAACGGTACGGCCGCCAATCAGGACGCGTGGGCAGCCGTTGGTCTCCTCCCTCACTGCTGAAGACAGCTTGAACAATGCACCTAAACCCCTGCCCCGGTCGAGGTTGTCCGGCCGGATTTGTGACCAGAGGTGAGCTGCGAGAGAGTGTGGCCACCTTTGTCTTGCTTAGATCTGGAGAGCATGAGAGAGTGAACGAGAGGAACCCTAGTAAAGCAAGCACTAAGGCTCCTGTGTATATATATAGTGGAGTGATTTTGTTGTACCAGCTTCAAAAAAATTTGCTCCAACATGTACCAGTGAGTGGGTGTGAGAGAACTAGTACGTGCGTGCACCGCTTCTGTTCGTGAGAGTACAATATTCTATGCCCAAAGAACGTTCGCCGCAAGAGTAATAGTATAAGTGTGTGACGTGTGAGCTAAAATAAAATGTGCACAACGTCTTTTGTTTTTTAGACGTTCTGAGGGTATGGTGTGAAGAGCACATATGTGCGTGACGTCTACCTGCAGATAGACGGTTGGTGGGACGTGTGAGTCTGCGAGAGGACTCGGGAGAGTCGTGACTCGTGAGGGTGCATGTGCGTGAGAGGGATGGGGCACGTATCAATGCAATGCATGTGTCCGTAAATCATTATCCGACAAACATTCGCCACAAGCCTTTTCCTGAAGAACTCCGTAAGAACCGTTAGAAGGGCATCCGACAGTGTCAGTTTTGCCATGTCATTTAACATAACATACACTTCTCCTACACATAAATCTTCCACGTGAGTGTTAGCAACTGCCGTATGCTCCCTCCGTTCCGAAATGCAGTGCATATAGCTTTATTGAAAATTCGAACCTCGCAAACTTTTACCGATTTTTCGTGTACCAAATTGCACATGTAGAATACCCTGTATATATCATTTCATTCATCTTCGAGAGGTAACTGTAAACATGGGGGAGGAGTCGACAAAATAATACCATCGTATCACCCGCAGCAATTTCAACCCTCCTTGGTGTCGAGGAATATCATAGGAACTCTATATGATATGATTTTTATAGGATTTTTTCCTTTAGAGCCAATTGGTTCATAAGAATAGATTCATATACTCCACATTTCAAAGGAAATAAACATGATATCATTTCTATAGCTTTAGACCCACTTGGTTCAAATGAATGGATTCCTATACTCCCTTAGTTTCAAAGGAAAATAAACATTTGCGTATATTCAATAGAAAAGTTCCTATGATCTGAAACAAATTACATATCTTTTCTAATCCCTCCTCATAGGAATTGAGATACAAGTCATCTCTAGATTCAATAGAAAAGTTCCTATCATGTGAACCAAATGACATCTCTTTTCCAATCCCTACTCACAAGAATTGAGATGCTCCTTGTCATCTCTTTCCCTACAACTTCCATGTATACATCTTCTATTCCTAAATAGATAGTAGAACCCACTAGTAGCTTTTTTCCAAAACATGCAACTATGGCACAATAACTATATAGTGTGCCAATACCTTTGAAAGATGGTTGCTGGATGAAGCTAATCTGACAGTGCAGAGATGGTGAATTCGAGCACTACTGGACGGATATCATCAATATTCCACCAGATCTGCCACATGTACAATTTAGAAGACTACATGGTTGAACTTAAGCATAATGCACAAACCTGAAAACACAAGCAGTTCTCCTTTGTTCTAGAATCTTCTGTATCATAATTTTTTTTCTAAATGAATTGCCATTTTTTGTTTTTTACTTTATGCTTTACAATGCACAACCCCATGAATCTTAACATTTTTATAAAACTAACTGATTTTGAATGAGATGAACTATAAGAACTAAAAAAACATCTACATCATGCATATATGACTCAAAGCTTTACATGCTATAGTGTGTATTTATTCATAATTTTGTTTCAAAATCTCATCGTTCAATGCATCATTGCCTTTCGGTCGAACCTACGTCCACAATTTTTTGTACGTACTATATCTCCACTGATCCCCGAACCCAAAATGTTGCCTCGTTCCCGTAAAACCAAGCGGCCCACACATGCGTCGACTCGAACCCGTTTACTACGATGTGGCCCCACACGCTGTAGTATTCCTACAAAGCCTACCGCCGCATCATCGGTTTTCTTCAAGAGGATGAGGGAGAAGCCGATTTGTAGTGGAGGCGCTTTAAAAAAAGGATATGTAGTGGAGACCCGTACCCTAGGGTGCCCTAGGTAGCTGTCGCATGCATCATTGTTTTCACTTTTCTTTATGCCCTTGCGCCCTAGAGTGAAATGATGGTTGCTTCGTCCGTCCAGCTTAATGCGGGCCCTAGAGTGAAATGATGGTTGCTACATCCGTCCAGCTTAAATGCGGGAAAGGTGGGGCTTTGTGATTTGACCCCTCGTCGCTCATTTTCTACTACTGCGGTGCTACGACCAGGGTGCCTCCAGTTCCAACCGCTTCTCTGAACTGTAAGTTGGTGCATCGCATGTGGAACAAGACGGTGGATGAGCCACATGTCGGCCAAAGGGGTCATGTTAAGTGTGTCGCCATTTCGTGTGTGGACTGACCCTGCTTGTGTTGCTACGCCAACATGACAGGAGCAGCCTACCCCTTGGTTTTGCTCCTTGGTGAATCCCGACTATATTGATCTAAAAAGATACATGCTGAACTACCCTCTCCATGTCGGTTTTTTATTTTTAGGTGTCTCGGTTTATAGGGCATGCATGTAGTTCTTGGTCATCCATTTGACTAGCTAAATGTGAGTTACTAGTATGTCACAAAAAGTACTACTATATCATTGGATTCTTAAGAGGATGTAGTTGTATTTAAAAGTCGAGGGCGGGGCTTTTCCTGCGCGGTAGGCGGGGTAGTTCTGCCTAGTCAATTCTTCAAAGACGCGAGAAGACGAGGGAGTAGACTGTTGCAAACATAGGGCTGTGTGATTTGACAGCGAGCTACTGCTGGACAGGTGGGGCCCCGTGCTTTGACTTGCCATTATCATCTTAACTGCGGTGCTACGACCGGCGTGAGTCTCCCGATTCCTGACCACCTCCATACAGGTGCCTCTCCCAGTGCTCTACCATGTAGTTGAGGCTGGCTCTTGCATGAGAGCCCACTTCTCCACTTTTTCCTTGCCTCTTTCCTCCACACATGCAAAAATGGCATGTAAAGCGGGCTTATAGCCCACTATTGTAGTACTTACTCCTACAGGTGCTAAGCTTGCCACATCGGCATAAAGTATGATGTGGCAAGTTTGGTGACCCAAGTAAGAAACGGTGCTAAGCGCATGTACCTAGTTGAAAATACAATTTTGAGTCTATAATTAATTAAATGAAGCAAACTTAGCAACACCATTTCATTGGAAGAGGTCACTCCTTGGCAAATGCAATAAATACTAGTACTGCCTGTGTCCTAGTGTCAAAAATGTTCTTATATTATGGGACGGAGGGAGTACGAAGAAAGAGATAGAGAGGAGTAAAGAAATACACTTATAGCCAACCTTATAGCTAACCTTGTTGTAGTATGATTGACTAAGTGATGACTATTTATGACATGCCAACATCAGATAGCCTAACGCGCCGTGTTAAATCTCCAACGGCACGACCACGCGAGCGACGCGACGGTCGTGGTAGGTGCGAACATGATACGAGCTTTTGGCAGCCCTTGGATCTGAGATCAAACGATCGCATGCTATGTTACTGAAAATTTGCAGAATAACTCTCCAGGATAGGATATTCACCCATAGGTCTAGAATCACGCCATGCAACCATTTGATCTCAGATCCAAGGGCTCTCGGAAGCCCGTATCATGGGAGAATGGAAAGCCACTACCCTGCCATTCGCATGCTGGCAGTTCGCTCCTACTCGTCCCCGCACGTCCTTCAATACTACGGCAGTTCGCTCCTAGTCGTCCCGTCCATTCACATTACGGCAGTTCCACTAATCCTAACCCTCCTCCCAAATCCATGGCGTGCCAAATCTCCATGATCGGAGGTGAGGACATGGTTAGAACCATCACCGGCGATGAGTTCGACGTCATCTACACTTGTTCTTTCGCGACGGTGAAAGGATGCGTCTCTCGCTTCAGACGCATGTATGAAGACTCAGATGATGAGCGGGTCACTGGGCTAGATGCTGAGTGCACCACAGTCCTGGGACGAGAGAAGGATCTAAAGGACGAAGAGAGGAAGAAGCCCGCCTGATCCATGTTTGCGTGCATGAGTTATGCTTGGTCTACCACATATGCCATGCTGACGTTGAATGCCTGGATTTTAAGAACTTCCTCGAGAGCAACCTAGTAAAATTCGTTACTGTAGACTTTGGTAACGACAAAGAAGTCCCATGTCGAATAGTCCTCGTTGTAGGCAACCCCTTCGACCTCCAGAAGAATCGGTTGCTACGCTCTGGTGGCCACCCTTCAATGCTCACCCCGGCAGGAGCCATGGTTCATCCTTCGTACGGTAAACTGGGGAAACCTCATTACACATTTCATCGTCATGCATGGTAGCAGAATGTACTAGATATAGACCACATCCACTACGCTGCAATGGATGGCTACCTTTGTTTCAATTTCTACAAGGGTTGGATGACGAGCAAGAGCCAAGTGTGCGGTTCAAGCAAAGAAGTATCGGCCAAGAGGAAGAGGGACAAGGACGAAGTCGAGGACGTGAACGAAGACTCCTCGGAGTGAGTAAGGTGTCAGTATCGTTGCTCATGGTGGTTCTAATTCAGTGTCTATCAGATTAGTTGCATAGTTTAATTTCAGGTGTGCTTAGTTAAATTTGAGGGGTGTGTTGTGCTGAGCCCTAGCAGAACTATGTTATGTTTCTTCTCGTTACTTTAACTCCTCAGTATGATACATACTACTAGTATTTCTTTAACAGAACTTAGCACCCCAATTAAGCACGTACTAGCTTTTATAATAGTACTATATGCATAATTTGGCGATGAGCGCTCTCTATATGTACCACCTTTTTTTAAATTTCAATTTTTGCTCCACGGTGCAATCTATCAATAGTACTAGTGTACAAAAGTATACATTTTTTAAAAGGCTGGAGTGCTGTTCATCACATATATAGCCAGTTAAATTCTCAACCTAGAATAACATGCATGCCATGTAGTAAACCGATACGGAGGAAGAATAGTAAAAATGAGGTTATTTTACCAAGCGATCGGTGGGGGGGCATGGCATGTCATGCGGTCCCACGTGTCATGATGTACCAAGGCGATGCGCGTGTCGCTCTTGAGGCAGAAGCAATACTACGTGGTTTGAGATGATGGCGAACCAAAGTGTGAAATAATGGTTGCTTCGTCCGTCTCGGAAGGTGCGGCATTGTGATTTGACGTCTCATTGCTCATTACTACTACTGGGCCGGTACGAGTGGGGTACGTCCCCCTGCTGTTCTGCACTATTATTTGGTGCTTGACACGTCAACCCGGTTCCTATATGTCCCACATGTCGGTGACAGGAAGTACAGAATTCATGAAAGGGAGCATCGACGGAGCAGTATACTACAGAATTCATTAAAGGGAGCGACCTAGTTTTTGAAAAATCTGTTTTTACGGAGTACGTACCCACTAGGGTTTATAGGGCTCATCTAAAAAACATTCATTTTTCCGTCTGATAAGTCTCAATTCTACTATACTAGTAGTAGTACCATTACATGTTGGATTTCGATGTGCGTTAGATCACCCGACGCAAGTAGTGTCAAGAGGAAACTAACCAATGCATGTACAAGTTCATGGAAATTTAGTGGTCATTCATGCATTCATTCTAATTAATGCCTCGGTAAACATAACTTATTGAGAAAAATTAACGTACTAATTACTTGTGCAAACTACGAAATTAATTCTACCACTCACCGTCTACCTTGGTTGGAGAGATTTTGAAATTGAGCCATAAACTGGAAAGGAGGGAGTAGTAACTTTTGTCTCGATTACTATTTATGGCCTTGTATAGATGCAAAATGTATTTTTTATAGTGGCCTTGTATAAGTAAAGGAGGGAGTACTAACCAAGGTACATAGTAGGGACGAGGAGTAAACCAAATAATCCCAAAACACTTAGGCGTGGTGCATTAAATTCTACCTTGTTCTTGTTTCTTGACATATCAACCAATAAGAGACGTGGGGTGTGCATGCTTTTAATAACTTGAGACTACCAAACACGACATGCAGTGGTTAGTCCATTGCATGCAATGCTATTGATTAGCAAATGAACATTATGTTCTCTCGTTTTCTCCTCCTCCTTGGTCACGGTGCACAACCTAAGATGACTTACTCACCTAGATGGAGGGAGTAAAGTTTTCTCCTCTTGCTGCGAGCCACGCACGCGTTGGCGAGGGAGTGGGCGTAAGGCATACAGTAGTAGGAGTACTACTACTACTACTCGTAAGCAAGCTTCGCCTCATCCTGCGAGCCACCGCGCCCGTGGGCAGGGGAGACGGCGTACTAAGGAAGCTTCTCCTTGTTCTGTGAGTTGACGGGACACATCAAAAGTACTCCAGTGTATAGAGCCTTGCCTCTAAGGTAGGCCCCACATGGTTTGTCTTTTTTTTTAACATAACACGTCAAGTCGCAATTTGTTTGTTCACCCGTGGTAGAAGATCCTCCCTCCACCAAGTGGATAACGAGTACACGTGCCAAATTACCACGTGGGCTTCCTTTTTCATACAAAAATGAGCTCCACCGTGTACCCGCGCGGGTGTGGTTGGGAAAGAGACGGGAGTACATGCGCCGTGCGTGCACCTCTACTCTTTGTGCACGTCCCCCACCTACGTAGTGTGTGTGAGAGAGATACAAACCTACACATAATGCGCCGTCCATCCCCATGCCTCCGCCCAGTCCGACCACCAGTCACCACCATGCCCCACTCCTCCTCACCTTATCTCTCATCTTTCTCCCACCATTTTTATATACAAGGGGCCACTATCAAAATTACAATTTGCAGATATACAAAGCCACTAACACTAATCGATGCAATATTAATTGTGTTTGCCTCGTGGTACTAGCAAAGGAGGACATTAATTATCCCTTGCATGCATGCAGGAGTTTGTAAAAAAATGCATCTTGATGTTCCGTGCAATGCACGGGCAACTTGCTAGTTCATGAAAACAACACATGGCAAAATTCCACGGCGAACGTGGGATTTGAATCTTTTGGGAGGGGCTGTTTGGATCTTGCCCGGGGTAGCCAAAATATTGGCGACCCTTTTATCCACCAGTGCCTTTGCCATTGATGAACGAGGAATGGTTCGGGTTCTCATGCTGTCATGCATCCTCCAGCGCGCATGTTGGAGACGAGCTCGCACGAGCTATATTTTTTTGTCCCACAACACCGCCCGAGCCGCCCACAGACCGACCGTCGACCCGCAAATTACGCCAAACCGGACAAAATTCACGCAAACACATAGACAAACTGATATTTCATATAAACAATGACGAAAATCATATTAAATACCAGATTTTCATACAAACATGACAGATTTCATTACATTCAAATGAACTACGTGGTGCTAGTTCTGGACAGCACAAGTTTATAATACCTGGCCTAAATGGTCACCCGCAGTTTGATTTGTGTTCCTCATGTCCGGCATCACGATCACCGGACTTCCTAGAGCCCCGGAGGTATATGCTTCAGAGCAAAGGACGGCTCGCTTCCCCACTGCCCAACTGATATCATTGGCTGGTGCCGAAGATGATGGTGGCCGACACCGGTTCGAGTTCATCACGGCCACTACTTCGCCATGGCCGGCACCGGCTCGAGTTCATCCTAACATTCCCCTCTTCCGTGGAGACCATGCGGGGTCGACGAAGTTCCTCACAACAAAAGGATCCGGCAAAACACCTGCTGTGTACGCCGGCATCGCCTCCGCGGTGGCCTTCATGGGACCCAAGCGGCGGCGGCCTCCCGTGTTTTACTTCTCCTCGATGACGGCGGCGGACGCGGAGGCTCTGGCCACCGACTCGTCGCTCTCCGCGCACCCGGCTTCTGTCTCTGCTGCGCGGCCACCGACATGGGAGTCTCGGCCACAAAAACTGGAGACGCGGTATGAGGCGGCGGCATGGACGGCAACAACAACGCCCGTGCGCTGCTCCTCGTCGAGCTGGCCTGGAGCAGCGAGTGGTTGAAGTGTGCACCGGCTTGGGGTGACAACTGGCTCTATCAGGAGAGGGGAGGGAGGTTGATCGGCGAGCTGCATAGCTCGTATCCGACGTGGTACCCAGCCGGCTTGGATGCGGAATAACTACTCTTCGTAAGCCATTGTAAGAGTGGACAAAATGGTGGAGGTGATAGGGGAGCGGCGGAGGTCTGAAATTCTTGGCCGGCATTTGTCCTCATTTAAATAGGAGATTAAATAGACGGCGGACGAGAGGAGCTCGGCCAACGTTACGTTTAACGCCGGCCCGGTCATGAACGGACGTGTGTCCAGAGTGGGTTTCTTGGCTTCCACACGAGCGGGTTTTATGGAGGCATTTGAATGCGGCACGGAGGCGTGTTCAGCCGGGCCTGCAGCGAGTGGCACCCTCGACTCTGACCTAGGACACCATGCCATTCTTCCACTGACGTGTGGGGTCTTTGGGTGCATGGCCTGCATGTCAGTGACCCAACGCAGGCAGCGCACAGCAGAGGAACCTTTGGTGGGCCAGGGCGGTCAGAAGCGGGCATTTCATAAACCGATGATTGTTCATTGAGTGTGACGCCATCTTTTTCATGTAGATAAGCCTACTATGTTGATATCCCGTTCGATACGTTGTGATTCATAATGACTGCTGTAAACATCAATGTTCTACTTATCACAGATAAGATTGATTAATACCCGTAACAATCCATGTCCTTAACAAAGGGTGCATGCACATATAGGTTGAGCGTGTGTCCGCATCATGGTCTGTGTGCATGCAGGCATGCAAGTGTTGCGTGCGGGCAAGGGTACGTTTCAGTGTTGCATGCATGCGTGCGTACGTGCGTGTGTTCGTGAGTGCATGTGTACGTGTTAGTGTTGCACGCCAGCATGCGTGCGTGTGTACGTGTCAGTGTTACACACCTGCATGCGTGCGTGTCTTGCGTGCGTGCATGTGTATGTGCGGGGTGAGGCTACACATCAGTCGACTGACTTCTTCATCTCTGGTCATTAGATTTTCTGGCCGTTGGATACGAAATCAAGGGCCTCCAGTTTATCATCAAACTCCACCCCCCCTGAGCCGCCAGCCCCCGCCGCCCGCGGCCGGCCCACGCCGCCACGCCGGCCCGCCCTCCCCGAAACCACTCCCCACCGCCGGTCCGCCTATGCACCGGCCATCCCTCTAGCAGCCCCCC